>NC_034187.2:10466386-10573886 GCF_002021735.2 Oncorhynchus kisutch
GCCATATACCACACCCCCTCGGGCCTTATTGGTTAAGTATAACAGATAAATAACACATATGGATTGGTCATTTCTCTCCTCAGCTTGAAATGCCTCCACTTGCCCCCATTGAATTTCTAGCTTTTCAGTGGCACAGCTGGCTGAGGTGTTGTCAAGAGGACAATATGTGTGTTTGCGAGATGAGGACATGAGATCAATCCCAGCTGGCGACTTGTGAGTGAGGAAGAAAACATTTTAAGCAAGCAGTGTGACGTCCGTAACATAAACACACAGTCCCATACAATGCAGTGTTCTCAGTAAATACTGGAGGGGTTTTGGACACTGCCCTCAATCCTATACTGTACATCACAACAATAACGCCTGTACAAGTTAAATCTGTCATTGTATTGTGTTGAATTTAGTTGAGTTGTATTAAGTTGTGTTGAGTTGAGTTGTATTAAGTTGTGTTGAGTTGAGTTGTATTAAGTTGTGTTGAGTTGAGTTGTGTTGAGTTGAGCTGAGTTGTGTTGAGTTGTATTAAGTTGTGTTGAGTTGTATTAAGTTGTGTTGAGTTGTGTTGAGTTGAGTTGTGTTGAGTTGAGTTGAGTTGACTTGTGTTGAGTTGTTCCTACACTCTGCACATGAATGTATTCTATACAACTCTTGTTATGACAACAGCGAAGATGTCATCTTTTAATCTGTTTACAAGGAAAATGGATTCAGCTCAACTTCGCATGCCTCCCAGACAAAGGGTTTAGACAGACCTGTGAGGAAAGCTTATATTAAGCAATATCTCATTTCAGTGATACCTTGGAGGGTTACAACAGGCAGAAAACAACTTCCCACTGGGCGCAGACATCAATTCAATGTCTATTCCACGTTGGTTCAATGTCATTTCAATATCTATTCCACGTTGGTTCAACGTCATTTCATTGTCTATTCCATGTTGGTTCAAAGTCATTTAATTGTGTTCCAAGTGCTATGAGACTCATAGTTAAAGCAAATCTATTTTCATTTCAACCATCGGCCACCCTTGTTGTTTATAGCCTCAGATAGTCCATCTTCAAACTGCTTTTGGCTTTCAAATCAGAGCAGGTAATTACTCACCATGGAATACTTTACAATTAAGATGAATTATAACAGTCAGATGGTGTTGGTGGCTGGGCTGTGAAGAAGGTGGATTCTGTGTGGTCTGAAACTGAGAGAAACTGAGAGATAGAGTGAGAGAGAGAGAGAGAGATTATGAAAGGGAGAGAGTGACAGAGAAAGAGAGAGAGAGAGAGGAGAAAGAGAAAGAGAAAGAGAGAGACAGAGACAGAGACAGAGACAGACAGACAGAGAGAGAAATTGAGAAACCTTTCCAACCAAAAACATACAGACCCAGAAAACCTGAGGCTACATGTTCACTATGGTGAATCACTAAAACAAAACAGAAATGCACTACAGAAAAAAGAGGAACAGTAAGTCAGAACTCATCTCAATGTAATTTCATCCATAGAATCTAACCACTTCTGGGAAAAATGGAACACACTAAACAAACAACAACAATGAGGCATGGATAAACCACGTCTCCGATCTTTTTGGCCCTATAACAAAGAACAAAAAGCTATAAGCTATTAGAATAAACTATTAAAGACTGCCAGAACCCGCTGGATTCTACAATTACATTAAATGAACTACAGGACAAATACAAACCCTCCAACCCAAAAAGCCCTGTGGTGTAAATGGTATCCCTAATGAAATGGTAAAATATACAGACCACAAATTTAAATTGGCTATACTTTAACATCATCCTCAGCTCTGGCATCTTCCCCAATATTTGGAATCAAAGGACTTATCACCCCAATTCACAAAAGTGGAGACAAATTTGACCCCAATAACTACCATGGGATATGCGTCAACAACAACATTGGGAAAATCCTCTGCATTATCGTTAACAGCAGACTCGTACATTTCCTCAGTGAAAACAATGTACAGAGCAATTGTCAAATTTTCTTTTTACGAAATTACCATACAACAGACCACGTATTCACCCTGCACACCCTAATTGACAAGCAAACAAACCAAAACAAAGGCAAAGTCTTCTCATGCTTTGTTGATTTAAAAAAAAAAAAAAGCTTTTGACTGAATTTGGCATGAGGGTCTGCTATACAAAATGATGGAAACAGTGTTGGGGGAAAAACATTATAGTTATAAAATCCATGTACACAAACAACAAGTGTGCGGTTAAAATTGGCAAACAACACAAATTTCTTTCACAGGGCCGTGGATTGAGACAGGGATGCAGCTTGAGCCCCACTCTCTTTAACATATATATCAACGAATTGGCGAGGGAACTAGAACAGTCTGCAGCACCTGGCCTCAAACTACTAGAATCTGAAGTCAAATGTCTACTGTTTGCTGATGATCTGGTGCTCCCGTCCCCAACCAAGGAGGGCCTACAGCAGCACCTAGATCTTCGGCACAGATTCTGTCAGCTCTGGGCCCTGACAGTAAATCTCAGTAAGACCAAAATAAAGGTGTTCCAAAAAAGTTCGTTTCCAGGACCACAAATACAATTTCCATCTAGAAGCCATTGCCCTAGAGCACACAATGAACTATAAATATACAACTATATAACCATTGCTCCCCTGCCCCCCACCCTCTTATATGCTGCTGCTACTCTCTGTTATTATCTATGCATAGTCACTTTAATAATTCTACCTACATGTACATACTACCTCTATTATCTCGACACCGGTGCCCCCGCACATTGACTCTGTACCTGTACCCCCTGTGTATAGTCTCGCTATTGTTATTTATTGTTTCTATTTAATTATTCGTTATTATTATCTCTTAGGGTTTTTTTTGTGTATTTTCTTAAAACTGCATTTTTGGTTAAGGGCTTGTAAGTAAGTATTTCACTGTAAGGTGAAATACACCTGTTGTATTTGGCGAACGTGACAAATACAATTTGATTTGATTTGATTTGACACACCTCAGCCTAAACATCAGCAACACAGGGAAAATCCACAAAACTGTGAACGATCTGGGCCTTCTACGCCATAAAAGGAACATAACATTCAACATTCCAGTTAGGATCTGGCTTAAAATACTTGAATCAGATATAGAACCCATTGCCCTTTATGGTTCTAGGGTCCACTCACCAACCAAGAATTCACAAAAGGGGACAAACACGAAATTGAGACTCTACAGTCGTGGCCAAAAGTTTTGAGAATGACACAAATATTAATTTCCACAAAGTCTGCTGCTTCAGTGTTTTTAGATATTTTTGTCAGATGTTACTATGGAATACTGAAGTATAATTACAAGCATTTCATAAGTGTCAAAGGCTTTTATTGACAATTACATGAAGTTGATGCAAAGAGTCAATATTTGTAGTGTTAACCCTTCTTTTTCAAAGACCTCTGCAATCCGCTTTGGCATGCTGTCCATTAACTTCTGGGCCACATCCTGACTGATGGCAGCCCATTCTTGCATAATCAATGCTTGGAGTTTGTCAGAATTTGTGGGTTTTTGTTTGTCCACACGCCGCTTGAGGATTGACCACAAGTTCTCAATGGGATTAAGGTCTGTGGAGTTTCCTGGCCATGAACCCAAAATTTCGATGTTTTGTTCCCCGAGCCACTTAGTTATCACTTTGCCTTATGGCAAGGTGCTCCATCATGTTGGAAAAGGCATTGTTCATCACCAATCTGTTCCTGGATGGTTGGGAGAAGTTGCTCTCGGAGGATGTGTTGGTACCATTCTTTATTCATGGCTGTGTTCTTTGGAAAAATTGTGAGTGAGCCCACTCCCTTGGCTGAGAAGCAACCCCACACATGAATGGTCTCAGGATGCTTTACTGTTGGCATGACACAGGACTGATGGTAGTGCTCACCTTGTCTTCTCCTGACAAGCTTTTTTTCCGGATGCCCCAAACGATCGGAAAAGGGGATTCATCAGAGAAAATGACTTTACCCCAGTCCTCAGCAGTCAAATCCCTGTACCCTTTGCAGAATATCAGTTTGTCCCTGATGTTTTTCCTGGAGAGAAGTGGCTTCTTTGCTGCCCTTCTTGACACCAGGCAATCTTCCAAAAGCCTTCACCTCACTGTGTGTGCAGATGCACTCACACCTGCCTGCCGCCATGCCTGAGCAAGCTCTGTACTAGTGGTGCCCCAATCCTACAGCTGAATCAACTTTAGGAGACGCTCCTGGTGCTTGCTTGACTTTCTTGGGCGCCCTGAAGCCTTCTTCACAACAATTGAACCACTCTCCTTGAAGTTCTTGATGATCCGATAAATTGTTGACATAGGTGCAATCTTACTGGCAGCAATATCCTTGCCTGTGAAGGCCTTTTTGTGCAAAGCAATGATGACGGCACGTGTTTCCTTGCAGGTAACCATGATTGACAGAGGAAGAACAACGATTCCAAGCATCACCCTCCTTTTGAAGCTTCCAGTCTATTATTCAAACTCAATCAGCATGACAGAGTGATCTCCAGCCTTGTCCTCGTCAACATGCACACCTGTGTTAATGCGAGAATCACTGACATGATGTCAGCTGGTCCTTTTGTGGCAGGGCTGAAATGCAGTGGAAATGTTTTTTTGGATTCAGTTCATTTGCATGGGAAGAGGGACTTTGCAATTAATCTGATCACTCTTCATAACATACTGGAGTATATTCAAATTGCCATCATTCAAACTGAGGCAGCAGACTGTGAAAATTAATATTTGTGTCATTCTCAAAACTTTTGGCCACAACTGTACATGCAGATTTCTGCTAAAATATCTTCAGTATACAAAGTAAAACAGCAAACAATGCATACAGAGCAGAATTAGACCAATTCCAGCTAATTACCAAAATCCAGAAAAGAGACGTTCAATTCTACAGCCATCTAAATGGAAGCGATTCCCAAGCCTTCCATAACAAAGCCACCACCTACAAAGAGATGAACTTGGAGAAGAGTCCGCTAAGTAAGCTGGTCTTGCGGCTCTGTTTACAAACACACCCCACAGAGTGGGATAGCAACATGATAGCAACATGATTAGACCCAAACAAATCATTAGAAAACAAAAAGATAATTACTTGACACATTGAAAAAAACCTAGCAAACTAGAATGCTATTTAAACCTAAACAGAGAGTACACAGTAGTGGAATACCTGACCACCGTGACTGACCCGAAATTAAGGAACGCTTTGACTATGTACAGACTCAGTGAGCATATCCTTGCCGTAGGCAGACCTGGCTCTCAAGAGAAGATAGGGTATGTGTACACTGCCAACAAAATGAGGTTGAAACTGAGCTGCACTTCCTAACCTCCTGCCAAATGTATGACCATATTAGAGACACATACAGTGCATTCGGAAAGTATTCAGACCCCTTAACTTTTTCCACATTTGATTAAGAATACACACTTCTAAAATGGATTAAGTTTTATTTTACCCTCTGAACTTTGCTCCATTCATCTTGCTCTTGATCCTGACTAGTCTCCCAGTCCCTGCCACTGAAAAACATCCCTATAGCATGATGCTCCCATCACCATGCTTCACCATAGGGATGGTGACAGGTTTCATCAAGACATGACGCTTGGTGTTCAGACCAGAGTTCAATCTTGGCTTCATCAGACCAGAAAATCTTGTTTCTCATGGTCTGAGAGTCCTTTAGGTGCCTTTTGGCCAACTCCAAGTGGACTGTCATGTTCCTTTTACTGAGGAGTGGCTTCCATCTGTCCACTCTACCATAAAGGCCTGATTGGTGGAGTGCTGCAGAGATGGTTGTCCTTCTGGAAGGTTCTCCCATCTTCACAGAGGAACTCTGGAGCTCTGTCAGAGTGACCATCGGGTTCTTGGTCACCTCCCTGACCAAGGCCCTTCTCCCCTGATTGATCAGTTTGGCCAGGTGGCCAGCTCTAGGAAGAGTCTTGGTGGTTCAAATCTTCTTCCATTTAAGAATGATGGAGGACACTGTGTTCTTGGGGATCTTCCATGCTGCAGATATTTTTTGATACCCTTCCCAAGGTCTGTGCCTCAACACAGTCCTGTCTCGGAGTTCTATGGACAATTCCTTCGACCTCATGATTGGTTTTTGCTCTGACATGTACAGTCAACTGTGGGACCTTATAAAGACAGGTGTGTACCTTTCCAAATCATGTCCAATCAATTGAATTTACCACAGGTGGACTCCAATCAAGTTGTAGAAACATCTCAAGGATGATCAATGGAAACAGGAAGTACCTGAGCTCAATTTCCAGTCACACGTATTCAAAGGGTATGAACACTTATGTAAATAAGGTATTTCTGTTTTGTATTTTTAATACATTTGCAACCATGTCTAAAAACCTCTTTTCGTTTTGTCATTATGGTGTATCGTGTGTAGATTGATGAGGATTTTTTTTTTATTGAATCAATTTTAGAATAAAGCCGTAACCTAAGAAAATGTGGAAAAAGGGAAAGGGTCTGAATACTTTCCGAATGTATTTTCATCAGATTACACAGAGCCACAAAGACTTAGATAACAAATCCAATTGTGATCAACTCTCATATCTATTGAGTGAAATACCACAGTGGGCCATCACAGCAGCAAGATTTGTGTCCTGTTGCTACAAGAAAAGGGCAACCAGTGAAGAACAAACACCATTGTAAACACCATTGTAAATAAATATGTGTTTACCATTGTAAACACATATTAATGTTGATTTATTTTCCCCTTTGTACTTTAACTATTTGCACGTCGTTACAACACTGTATATAACCATAATATGACATTTGAAATGTCTCTATTCCTTCTGAACTTTTGTGAGTGTAATGTTTACTGTTCATTTTTATTGTTTATTTAACTTTTGTTTATTATCTATCTCACTTGCATGTTTCCCATGCCAATAAACCCCTTTGAATGGAGTGAGTGAGAGAGAGAGTTACTGTAGTGTGCCTGTTTAGACTCAGGGCTCTGCAGCCTTTATTGAATGTGCAAGACTCCACATCAGTGGTCCTATCTGCTGTCCACATCCCACCAACAGCAATCACAGTGCTGTGATCTCTCTCTCACACACACACACACACACACACACACACACACACACACACACACACACACACACACACACACACACACACACAAGCCCCATGGAGCCCTGGGAAGCATCCCAAGTGTCACTGTGGTGGGTGACATAACCAGATGGTGATGTAATAACATGGGGGACCACAGTATCAACAGTAACCCCCCAACACCTTGGTGCTGCTGAAGTGGTGTGTGTTTGTGTTTTACAGTGTGTTGGTATGCCTTGTGCTGTATACTAAGCTCCGTCAGTGAAGCCCTTTCATATGGATCACACAGCAGGGCCAACGGTATCCCTCTCTCTCAACCCTGACAGGCTGAAAACGTTTCATCTATGCTGCTATGTTTAGCGTGTCCATTATGCTATTTTTAGCGTGTCATTTGTCAATGTGGAACACAGAGGAATGCATAAGATGTTGAGATTCAGGCTCTCTTTGTATAGAAACACAAAGTGCTTCAGAGAGCTAGCATAACAGAAGAGGATAGAACAGGACAGGTCAGAACAGGACAGAACAGGACAGAACAGAACAGAACAGGACAGGACAGAACAGGACAGAACAGACAGAAAAGGACAAAACAAAACAGGCCAGAACAGGCCAGAACAGGACAGAACAGGACAGAACAGAACATAACAGGACAGGACAGAACAGGACAGAACAGCCAGAAAAGGACAAAACAGAACAGAACAGGACAGAACAGGACAGAACAGAACAGCCAGAACAAGTCAGGACAGAACAGAACAGGACAGAAAAGAACAGGACAGGACAGAACATGACAGAACAGGTCAGGACAGAACATAACAGATCAATACAGGACAGAACAGGATAGGACAGAACAGGAAAGAACAGGACAGGAAAGAACAAGACAGAAAAGAACAGAACAGGACAGGAAAGAACAAGACAGAAAAGAACAGAACAGGACAGAACAGATCAATACAGGACAGAACATGTCAGGACAGGTCAGGCCAGAACAGGATAGAACAGGTCAGGTCAGGCCAGAATGGTACAGAACAGAACAAGACAGAACAGAACAGGACAGGACAGGAGAGAGCAGGTCAGAACAGGACAGAACAGGTCAGGACAGAACAGGACAGAAAATGTCAGGACAGAACAGGACAGGACAGAACAGGTCATGACAGAACAGGACAGGACAGAACAGGACAGAATGGGTCACAACAGAACATGACAGAACAGGTCAGGACAGAACTGAACAGAACAGGACATGACAGGACAGAATAGAACAGGACAGTACAGGGGGGACTGAATGGTCTCATTATTACTCACTTTGACCTGCAGTGACCAGGGTTTTGACCTCTGACCTCCACTAATATGCCCTCCACATGTCACTTTCATCCATTGGAAGCAATGACTTACAGTGAATGTATACATTTTTAGTTTGTGTATGTGAACCCTGTGGGAATTGAACCCATGACCTTGGAGTAGCTTGTCCCACACTTTAACCAGCAGAGCAACTGAGCATCACATGATCCAGTCCCCCATGCCCCATACCCCATCACATGATCCAGTCCCCCATGCCCCATACCCCATCACATGATCCAGTCCCCCATGCCCCATACCCCATCACATGATCCAGTCCCCCATGCCCCATACCCCATCACATGATCCAGTCCCCCATGCCCCATCACATGATCCAGTCCCCCATGCCCCATACCCCATCACATGATCCAGTCCCCCATGCCCCATACCCCATCACATGATCCAGTCCCCCATGCCCCATACCCCATCACATGATCCAGTCCCCCATGCCCCATCACATGATCCAGTCCCCCATGCCCCATCACATGATCCAGTCCCCCATACCCCATCACATGATCCAGTCCCCCATGCCCCATCACATGATCCAGTCCCCCATGCCCCATCACATGATCCAGTCCCCCATGCCCCATCACATGATCCAGTCCCCCATACCCCATCACATGATCCAGTCCCCCATGCCCCATACCCCATCACATGATCCAGTCCCCCATGCCCCATACCCCATCACATGATCCAGTCCCCCATGCCCCATCACATGATCCAGTCCCCCATGCCCCATACCCCATCACATGATCCAGTCCCCCATGCCCCATACCCCATCACATGATCCAGTCCCCCATGCCCCATACCCCATCACATGATCCAGTCCCCCATGCCCCATCACATGATCCAGTCCCCCATGCCCCATCACATGATCCAGTCCCCCATACCCCATCACATGATCCAGTCCCCCATGCCCCATCACATGATCCAGTCCCCCATGCCCCATCACATGATCCAGTCCCCCATGCCCCATCACATGATCCAGTCCCCCATACCCCATCACATGATCCAGTCCCCCATGCCCCATCACATGATCCAGTCCCTCATGCCCCATCACATGATCCAGTCCCCCATGCCCCATCACATGATCCAGTCCCCCATACCCCATACCCCATCACATGATCCAGTCCCTCATGCCCCATCTGAGGGATCCAAACTCTCACTATCTGTGTGCATGTCACGCCCTGACCGTTTTCTTTGTCTATTTGGTTAGGTCAGGGTGTGATGTGGGGTGGGCATTCTGTTTTGTTGTCTCTGATTGGGAATCATACTTAGGTAGCCCTTTTTCACTCCTTTCAGTGTGGATAGTTGACTTTGTAAGTGGCACTGTAGCCTATGTTTCACGGTCATTTTGTATTGTTTGTTGTTGGCGACATTAACCTAAATAAAAAGTTATGTACGCTCACCACGCTGCACTGTGGTCCACTTCTTTCGATGGCCGTGACAGTGACAGTTAAAGACGTGTAATACTTCAGTCCTTTATGTCCACAGAAATCATACGCTGTGTGTATGTGAAGTGTGTAAAAGAGACTAGAATGTGTGTGTGTGTGTTTCCTGGAAATTGAAAGGAAGTGTAAATTACCTGTTTTGTCAACAGACAGAGTTCAGATGTGTTGTTTTGAGAACAAACAGGCTAATGTATCAAGCTGGGGTCCTACCGTGCTGCTCTGATGACAGCCTGGCCGATTTCTGGACCCATTTTGACCCTGTGTGTGTGTATGTGTGTGTGTGTGTGTGTGTGTGTGGGGGGGGGTGAGGGTTAGTTCTAAACACCAGCTGTCATCCCTGGCCTCGTCCCCATCCCCCCAGTTCTCATGATCCCCCCTCACTGCACCAATACCAGACGCTCGCAAGTGCTCTGAACAGCCAGGACACACTCTGCCCCCTTCCAAGCACAGTAAAATCTATTCTAACTCACGGTGCTACAGAATGCCACAGTGGAACTGAACAAGCAATGGGCTTCACTTTAAAGATCTCTAACTCATGTAGCTCTTCTGGGAATGTACGTTGTATAACTTTTAGAGCATGTGTGCTGTGCTCTTGACCACAGTGATGTGTACTGTTTTGTATATTTGTATGTATTTGCGTGTTGAAAATTCCTAACCACCTGTATAATCTATTTCCATACACTTCTAACAGACATAAAGTTTGGACACACCTACTCATTCCAGGGTTTTTCTTTATTTTTACTATTTTCTACATTGTAGAATAATAGTGAAGACATCAAAACTATGAAATAACACATATGGAATCATGTAGTAACCCAAAGTGTTAAACAAATGTAAATATATTTGAGATTCTTCAAAGTAGCCACCCTTTGCTTGTTGGCAGCTTTGCACACTCTTGGTATTCTCTCAATCAGCTTCATGAGGAATGTTTTTCCAACAGTCTTGAAGGAGTTCCCACATATGCTGAGCACTTGTTGGCTGCTTTTCCTTCACTCTGAGGTCCAACTCATCCCAAACCATCTCAATTGGGTTGAGGCCGGGTGATTTGGTCAAATAGCCCTTACACAGCCTAAAGGTGTGTTTTGGGTCATTATCCTGTTAAAAAACGAATTATAGTCCAACTAAGTGCAAACCAGATGGGACAGATTATCGCTGCAGAATGCTGTGGTAGCCATGCTGGAAGTGAAGGTAACCTGCCTAAATGACTACCGCCCCGTAGCACTCACATCGGTAGCCATGAATTGCTTTGAAACGCTGATCATGGCTCACATCAACAGCATCCTCCCAGATACCCTAGACCCACTCCAATTCGCATACCGCCCCAACAGATCCACAGATGATGCAATCTCAAACCCACTCCACACTGCCCTGTCCCATCTGGACAAGAGGCATACCTATGTAAGAATGCTGTTTGTTGACTACAGCTCAGCGTTCAACACCATAGTGTCCACGAAGCTCATCACTAAGCTAAGGACCCTGGGACTAAACACCTCCCTCTCCCTCTGCAATCCTGGACTTCCTGATGGGCCGCCCCCAGGTGGTAAGGATAGGCAACAACACATCCGCCATGCTGATCCTCAACACTGGGGCCCCTCAGGGTTGTGTACTTAGCCCCCTGCTGTACTCCATGTTCACCGACGACTGCATGGCCAAACACAACTTCAACACCATCATTAAGTTTTCTGACTACACAACAGTGGTAGGCCTGATCACCGACAAAGATGAGACAGCATATAGGGAGGAGGTCAGAGAACTGGCAATGTGGTGCCAGGACAACAACCTCTCCCTCAATGTGAGCAAGACAAAGAAGCTGATCGTGGACTACAGGAAAAGGTGGGTCAAACAGGTCCCCATTAACATCAACAGAGCTGTAGTGGAGCGGGTCGAGAGTTTCAAGTTACTATGTGTCCACATCACCAACAAACTACCATGGTCCAAACTTACCAAGACAGTCGTGAAGAGAGCATCACAAAACCTTTTCCCTCAGGAGTCTGAAAAGATTTGACAAAGATCCCCAGATACTCAAAAAACTCTAATGAACTCATCCTCTGCAGCAGAGGTAACTCTGGGTCTTCCTTTCCTGTGGCGGTCCTCATGAGAGATAGTTTCATCATAGTGCTTGATGGTTATTGCGACTGCACTTGAAGAAACATCCAAAGTTCTTGAATTTTTCCGGATTGACTAACTTTCATGTCTTAAAGTAATGATGGACTGTCGTTTCTCTTTCCTTATTTGAGTTGTTCTTGTCATAATATGGACTTGGCATTTTACCAAATAGGGCTATCTTCTGTATACCACTTCTACCTTGTCACACAATTGATTGGCTCAAACGCATTAAGATGGAAAGAAATTCCACAAGTTCACTCCTGAGTGGCGCAACGGTCTAAGACACTGCATCTCATTGCTAGAGGCATCACTACAGACCCTGGTTCAATTCCAGGCTGTATCACAACCGGCTGTGTTTGGGAGTCCCATAGGGCGGTGCACAATTGGCTCAGTGTTGTCCGGGTTAGGGTTTGGCCGATATAGGCCATCATTGTAAATAAGAATTTGTTCTCAACTGACTTGCCTAAGACACACATGTTAATTGAAATGCATGATACTGGTTGAGAGAATGCCACAAGTGTGCAAAGCTGTCATCAACACTTTTTTGGTTACTACATGATTCCATATGTGTTATTTCATAGTTTTGATGTCTTCACTATTATTCTACAATGTAGAAAATAGTAAAAAATAAAGAAAAATTCTTGAATGAGTAGGTGTGTCTAAACTTTTGACAGTTACTGTACATACCCCACCAGACATGCAACTGTGGGTTTCTTCACGGTACCAAACCAAAAACAGATGTACTGCTTTGCTCAGTTATGTATAGAGTCATGTCATCATGGAATGATCTGCTACCAGAGGTTACTCAGTTATGTATAGAGTCATGTCATCATGGAATACTCTGCTACCAGAGGTTACTCAGTTATGGATAGAGTCATGTCATCATGGAATGATCTGCTACCAGAGGTTACTCAGTTATGTATAGAGTCATGTCATCATGGAATACTCTGCTACCAGAGGTTACTCAGTTATGGATAGAGTCATGTCATCATGGAATGATCTGCTACCAGAGGTTACTCAGTTATGGATAGAGTCATGTCATCATTGAATGATCTGCTACCAGAGGTTACTCAGTTATGTATAGAGTCATGTCATCATGGAATACTCTGCTACCAGAGGTTACTCAGTTATGGATAGAGTCATGTCATCATGGAATGATCTGCTACCAGAGGTTACTCAGTTATGGATAGAGTCATGTCATCATGGAATGATCTGCTACCAGAGGTTACTCAGTTATGGATAGAGTCATGTCATCATGGAATACTCTGCTACCAGAGGTTACTCAGTTATGGATAGAGTCATGTCATCATGGAATTGTCACGGTTCATGAATCCACTGCCTCCCTCTCTCTTTCTCTCTCTCTCTCTCTCTCTCTCTCTCTCTCCCGTGTTTGTGTGGGCGTGGTTCCCAATCTCGGCCTGATTGTCTGTGCCAGCTGGAATCACTTATCTTCCCTTTATATGTTCTGTAACCAGTGTTTCTTGTTGTCAGATCGTTGTTACTTCTCTGAGTTTGTGTCGTGTGTCCGTACTCATCTCTCACCGCCCTTGTGTGGATTATCTGCTGTGCTCCCTCCTACACATCCGGACACACTCCCCTGGATTTCTCAGCACGCTATCATCGGAAGATGCGCCCTAGTCCCTGGGTCGGATTCCATCTGAGTACAGTCAGTCTGTCCTGTTGCTGCTGTAAACTGTATTCATTAAACCATCGTTGCTTGCATCTTGCATCCGCCTCTGTATTGTCACAGAACGATCTGACCAGACCATGGATGCAGCGAGTTCAACGAGTCTGACCGAATTCATTTCCCGCAGTATCACGAGAATGGATCAACAAGAGGAGAACATCTCCAGCACAGGTCAGGCAGTACAAGCCCTTGTGACGCAGGTATCCCAGCTGACCCAACAATTACAACATCTGAGGGGTCTCGCTGCGCCACCTACACCGGCAGTTCAACCCGCCCCGCCAGAGCCGGATTCCCAGCTAGAGCCACGGCTACCGACACCAGAGGGTTATTCAGGTGATCCTGACTATTGCAGAGCTTTTCTTACGAGATGTTCCATGCAATTCTCGTTGCAGCCACGGACCTTCAACCGTGAACAGTCTAAGGTAGCATTCGTACTCACACTGCTATCAGGCAAAGCGGCTCTTTGGGGAACGGCGGTGTGGGCGAACCAGGACCCATGCTGCACCTCTTTCCAGACACTCTCCGAGGAGATGAGAAGGGTCTTCGATCGGGCCGTGGCGGGTAGGGAGGCGGCCAGACTACTCGCTGACCTTCGCCAAGGAGACCGTTCAGTATCGGAATACTCCATCCAATTCCGCACTCTGGCCGCAGAGTGTCAGTGGAACGAGGAGGCGCAGTGGGACATGTTCCTGCATGGGCTGGAGGACCGGATCCAGAAGGAGATTTATGTTCTGGACCTTCCCAGGAATTTAAATGGACTAGTGGAACTAGCCTTGAGGGTCGACGCTCGTCTGAGTCGTATTGGCCACCGAGCATGCCCTAACAGACCGTATAACGACACGGAGGGCTGGCATGCCAGCGGCGGGAACACGGCCAGTTCAGCCTCCGCTCACGAACCCATGCAGCTGGGGAGAGCTCGCCTCTCCCGGGAAGAGAGGGAGAGGCGGAGATCCCAAGGACTCTGTCTCTACTGTGGTAGAGCGGGCCACTTTATCCACTCCTGCCCGGTAAAAGATCAGGCCCGGTAGTAAGCATGAGGCTACTATCGGGTGGTGTCGCCACAGAGAAGACCTCATCATCTACTCTCCTCCCGGTAAGACTAAGATGGGCCACCCACACGCACGACACCCAAGCCTTACTGGATTCAGGAGCAGAGGGTAATTTCATGGACTTCAAGCTCGCTCACAAACTCCAGATTCCTATCACCTCACTCTCGCACAAGATATCCATCAACGCTCTCAATGGTCAAGAACTCCCTAACATTTCTCACACCACTGAACCTATCACACTCATCACTTCTGGCAATCACACTGAGACACTATCATTTCTACTCATGGACTCACCCCTTGCACCATTAGTTCTCGGCCACCCTTGGCTCACCCAACACAACCCCAGAGTTGACTGGGGTCATAACTCTATATCCATGTGGAGTAACAAGTGCCTTGAGTCCTGTTTGGTGTCTGCTTGTTCGTCTGTGTCTGATTCTGTGTTTCTAGAGGAGGCAGTGGATTTGTCTAACGTGCCCGTTGAATACCTCGACCTGAAGGAGGTGTTCAGTAAGTCCCGTGCTGCTTCTCTTCCTCCGCATCGTCCCTATGACTGTGCAATAGAATTATTGCCAGGTGAGTCTCCGCCTAAAGGCAAGTTATATTCACTCTCTGTTCCTGAGAGGGAGGCTATGGAGAGATACATCTCTGATTCTCTGGCATCTGGATTCATTCGTCCTTCCTCTTCTCCAGCGGGGGCCGGGTTCTTCTTTGTGGGGAAGAAGGACGGTTCTCTGCGTCCTTGCATTGATTACCGTGGGTTGAATAACATCACAGTGAAGAATACCTATCCCTTACCGTTGATGTCCTCAGCCTTTGAAAGGTTACAGGGAGCATCCGTGTTCACTAAGTTGGATTTACGGAATGCATATCATTTGGTTCGCATAAGGGGGGGGGGCGAATGGAAGACCGCGTTTAACACCCCCAGAGGGCACTTCGAATATTTGGTCATGCCTTTTGGGCTATCCAACTCCCCAGCGGTTTTCCAGGCACTCGTCAATGACGTGCTGAGAGATATGATTGATCAGTTCATATATGTTTACCTGGATGACATACTGATTTTTTCTTCTTCTCTCCAGGAACACGTTCAGCACGTCAGACGAGTGCTTCAGAGGTTGTTGGAGAATGGACTTTTTGTCAAGGCGGAGAAATGCATTTTTCATGCACAATCCGTTCCATTCCTAGGTTACATCGTCTCGACTGAAGGTATTCGCATGGATCCTGACAAGGTTAAGGCTGTGGTGGATTGGCCAAGCCCAGATTCCCGTAAGGCCCTACAGAGGTTTCTGGGATTCGCCAATTTCTACCGGCGTTTCGTTCGCAACTTTAGCCAGATAGTCGCTCCTCTTACCGCCTTAACCTCCCCCAGAGTGACGTTCAGGTGGTCCGATACAGCCGAGGCTGCATTCACCAAACTCAAGAGCCGCTTTGTTTCGGCTCCCATCCTCATAGCTCCCGATCCCTCGCGTCAGTTCGTGGTGGAGGTGGACGCTTCAGAGGTGGGGGTAGGTGCGGTACTTTCCCAACGTTCCTCTTCTGACGACAAGATGCACCCTTGCGCGTTCCTTTCCCATCGGTTATCACCTGCGGAACGCAACTACGACATTGGCAACAGAGAGTTGTTGGCAGTGAAGTTAGCACTGGAGGAGTGGCGCCATTGGTTAGAGGGTTCGGGGGTACCTTTTATAGTTTGGACCGATCACAAGAATTTAGAATATATCAGAACCGCCAAGCGACTCAACTCCAGGCAGGCGCGGTGGGCACTCTTTTTCGGACGTTTTGACTTCTCTCTCTCGTATCGCCCGGGTTCCAAGAATGTCAAACCCGATTCCCTTTCTCGCATTTTTGACCATTCCGAACGCCCATCCACTCCCGAGTGCATCCTACCCGGGACCCTAGTGGTCTCCACACTCACATGGGAGGTTGAATCGAGGGTGAAAACGGCCTTAGAAGGGGTAACGCCTCCGCCCGGTTGCCCGCCTAATCGGTTGTTTGTGCCGGAGGGGTGTCGGTCCGATGTTATTCGGTGGGGACATTGCTCCAACGTAGCGTGTCATCCAGGAGTCAGCCGCACTAGCTTTTTGGTTAAGCAACGCTTTTGGTGGCCACTGATGGCTCGTGACATTCACAGTTTTGTCTTGGCTTGCTCGGTTTGTGCCACTGGGAAGACTTCTAATCGACCCCCAGATGGGTTACTCCAACCGCTGTCGGTCCCTTCGAGACCCTGGTCCCACATCGCGCTAGATTTTGTTACCGCCCTCCCGCCCTCCCAGGGCAAGACGGTGGTTTTGACCGTGGTGGACCGGTTCTCGAAGGCGGCTCATTTTATTCCCTTGCCTAAATTACCATCTGCCAAGGAGACAGCGGTAACTGTCGTGGATCACGTCTTTCGCTTACATGGCCTGCCGATGGACGTAGTTTCTGACAGGGGGCCCCAATTTGTGTCCAAGTTTTGGCAAGAGTTTTGTAGGTTACTGGGAGCGAGTGTCAGCCTGTCTTCAGGGTTTCATCCCCAGAGCAACGGTCAAACGGAGAGGGCCAACCAAGATTTGGAGAGAGTGTTGCGATGTTTGGTTTCTAAGAATCCCTCTTCCTGGAGTCAACAACTCTCTATGGTTGAGTACGCTCACAATTCGTTGCCAGTGGCAGCCACGGGTCTCTCTCCGTTTGAGTGTAGTTTAGGTTACCAGCCACCTATTTTCCCAGTACGGAGTCCGAGGTCACTGTTCCCTCCGCTCACGCTTTCATCCAGAGGTGCCGTCACGCATGGAGCAGAGCCCGTGAGACTCTTCTCCGGGTGGGGGAGCGCACCAAGGCTAAGGCCGATCGCCACCGGTCGAAGCCTCCGGTATACGTCGTTGGCCAAAGAGTGTGGCTTTCTACTAAGAACATTCCACTCCGATCCGTTTCGAACAAGCTTGCCCCCAAATTTATCGGCCCGTTCAAAGTCATCAGGATCATTAGTCCGGTGGCGGTCCGGCTCAAGCTTCCTCCGGCGTATAGGAGAATTCATCCTACCTTTCATGTGTCTAAAATAAAACCTGTGTTTCAGGCACGCATTAACCCGCCGGTCCCGGTTCCCCCGCCGCCACGACTTGTTGATGGGGAACCCACCTTTTCTGTCAATCGTATTTTGGACTCTAGAAGGAGGGGACGCGGATTCCAGTACCTGGTGGACTGGGAGGGTTACGGCCCGGAGGAGAGAAGTTGGGTACCTGCTAGGGACATTCTGGATCACTCCCTTATCGATGATTTCAATCGACAGGTAAATTCGCCTGGGAACGCCAAGAGGCGTTCCTAGGGGGGGGGTATTGTCACGGTTCATGAATCCACTGCCTCCCTCTCTCTTTCTCTCTCTCTCTCTCTCTCTCTCTCTCTCTCCCGTGTTTGTGTGGGCGTGGTTCCCAATCTCGGCCTGATTGTCTGTGCCAGCTGGAATCACTTATCTTCCCTTTATATGTTCTGTAACCAGTGTTTCTTGTTGTCAGATCGTTGTTACTTCTCTGAGTTTGTGTCGTGTGTCCGTACTCATCTCTCACCGCCCTTGTGTGGATTATCTGCTGTGCTCCCTCCTACACATCCGGACACACTCCCCTGGATTTCTCAGCACGCTATCATCGGAAGATGCGCCCTAGTCCCTGGGTCGGATTCCATCTGAGTACAGTCAGTCTGTCCTGTTGCTGCTGTAAACTGTATTCATTAAACCATCGTTGCTTGCATCTTGCATCCGCCTCTGTATTGTCACAGGAATGATCTGCTACCAGAGGTTACTCAGTTATGGATAGAGTCATGTCATCATGGAATGATCTGCTACCAGAGGTTACTCAGGCAAAAAAACAGATTAGAAAAACTTATTGTACCACATTTAACTGATCACATTTAACTGTGCTCTATATAAGAATATGAATATGTATATATGAATATAAGAATATGAATATGCATATATGAATATGTATATATGATTAGTGTCTAAATAGTATTTTTGTTTTTTCTTGGTGTCTTTCCAATATATAACTATTTTATTTGTATTTTTCAAATGAATGTAATATCTTATGTTGTACTTGTCTATAACTGTTCTGTACTTTGTCCCTTTTATGTAGACCCTCGGATGAGTAGCTGTTGCGTGTGCAGTAGCTAACGGGGATCCTAATAAACTGCTCAAAGAAGGGAAGGAGGAGAGGTTATTGATCACAGAGACAAATGGCCAATGGATCTTTTATATAAACAGTGTTAAAAACATTCCGTGTTCATTCTGTTTGTTTTGTGTTATGCCCTGCCCACTACAGGTATGTATTATACAGTGTGTTGTCTGCCCATATGGGCTGGGCCACTAAATAAAATGTCCACACTGAAACGACACTGAAATAAAACAATCAAATCAAACCTGGTTCTCTGGTGCCAGCAGAGACAGAGTCAGGGTTTTAAAGGTCTCAAAGAGGTCAGTTGGTACTGGCAGCTGCCTATTGCCTGGTGCATTCCCTGCTGTGCCACATACTCACACACACACACACATACTCTCACACACACACACACACACACACACACACACACACACACACACACACACACACACACATACTCTCTCACACACATACTCTCTCACACACACACACACACACACACACACACACACACACACACACACACACACACACACACACACACACACACACACACACACACACACACACACACACACACACAGTCCTTTATTTTACTATCCTTGTGGGGCCCAAACAATTGATTCCCATATTTTCCCTAAAAACTAGCCCTAACCCTAATTGCAAACCTAACCCCTGAGCCTAAAATAGGTTTTTCCTTGTTCGTCCTGATACAGGTCCCTGCTATTACAACTCAGTCACTATGTTATTGTGTCTCCTGATACATGTTCCTGCTATTACAACTCAGTCACTATGTTATTGTGTCTCCTGATACAGGTCCCTGCTATTACAACTCAGTCACTATGTTATTCTGTCTCCTGATACAGGTTCCTGCTATTACAACTCAGTCACTATGTTATTGTGTCTCCTGATACAGGTTCCTGCTATTACAACTCAGTCACTATGTTATTCTGTCTCCTGATACAGGTTCCTGCTATTACAACTCAGTCACTATGTTATTCTGTCTCCTGATATATGTTCCTGCTATTACAACTCAGTCACTATGTTATTCTGTCTCCTGATACAGGTTCCTGCTATTACAACTCAGTCACTATGTTATTCTGTCTCCTGATACAGGTTCCTGCTATTACAACTCAGTCACTATGTTATTCTGTCTCCTGATACAGGTTCCTGCTATTACAACTCAGTCACTATGTTATTCTGTCTCCTGATACAGGTTCCTGCTATTACAACTCAGTCACTATGTTATTCCGTCTCCTGATACAGGTTCCTGCTATTACAACTCAGTCACTATGTTATTCCGTCTCCTGATACAGGTTCCTGCTATTACAACTCAGTCACTATGTTATTCCGTCTCCTGATACAGGTTCCTGCTATTACAACTCAGTCACTATGTTATTGTGTCTCCTGATACAGGTCCCTGCTATTACAACTCAGTCACTATGTTATTCTGTCTCCTGATACAGGTTCCTGCTATTACAACTCAGTCACTATGTTATTGTGTCTCCTGATACAGGTTCCTGCTATTACAACTCAGTCACTATGTTATTCTGTCTCCTGATACAGGTTCCTGCTATTACAACTCAGTCACTATGTTATTCTGTCTCCTGATACAGGTTCCTGCTATTACAACTCAGTCACTATGTTATTCTGTCTCCTGATACAGGTTCCTGCTATTACAACTCAGTCACTATGTTATTCTGTCTCCTGATACAGGTTCCTGCTATTACAACTCAGTCATTATGTTATTCTGTCTCCTGATACAGGTTCCTGCTATTACAACTCAGTCACTATGTTATTCTGTCTCCTGATACAGGTTCCTGCTATTACAACTCAGTCACTATGTTATTCTGTCTCCTGATACAGGTTCCTGCTATTACAACTCAGTCACTATGTTATTCTGTCTCCTGATACAGGTTCCTGCTATTACAACTCAGTCACTATGTTATTCCGTCTCCTGATACAGGTTCCTGCTATTACAACTCAGTCACTATGTTATTCCGTCTCCTGATACAGGTTCCTGCTATTACAACTCAGTCACTATGTTATTCTGTCTCCTGATACAGGTTCCTGCTATTACAACTCAGTCACTATGTTATTCCGTCTCCTGATACAGGTTCCTGCTATTACAACTCAGTCACTATGTTATTCTGTCTCCTGATACAGGTTCCTGCTATTACAACTCAGTCACTATGTTATTCTGTCTCCTGATACAGGTTCCTGCTATTACAACTCAGTCACTATGTTATTCCGTCTCCTGATACAGGTTCCTGCTATTACAACTCAGTCACTATGTTATTCTGTCTCCTGATACAGGTTCCTGCTATTACAACTCAGTCACTATGTAATTGTGTCTCCTGATACAGGTTCCTGCTATTACAACTCAGTCACTATGTTATTCCGTCTCCTGATACAGGTTCCTGCTATTACAACTCAGTCACTATGTTATTCTGTCTCCTGATACAGGTTCCTGCTATTACAACTCAGTCACTATGTTATTCTGTCTCCTGATACAGGTTCCTGCTATTACAACTCAGTCACTATGTTATTCCGTCTCCTGATACAGGTTCCTGCTATTACAACTCAGTCACTATGTTATTCTGTCTCCTGATACAGGTCCCTGCTATTACAACTCAGTCACTATGTTATTCTGTCTCCTGATACAGGTTCCTGCTATTACAACTCAGTCACTATGTTATTGTGTCTCCTGATACAGGTTCCTGCTTTTACAACTCAGTCACTATGTTATTCTGTCTCCTGATACAGGTTCCTGCTATTACAACTCAGTCACTATGTAATTGTGTCTCCTGATACAGGTTCCTGCTATTACAACTCAGTCACTATGTTATTCTGTCTCCTGATACAGGTTCCTGCTATTACAACTCAGTCACTATGTTATTCTGTCTCCTGATACAGGTTCCTGCTATTACAACTCAGTCACTATGTTATTCTGTCTCCTGATACAGGTTCCTGCTATTACAACTCAGTCACTATGTTATTGTGTCTCCTGATACAGGTTCCTGCTATTACAACTCAGTCACTATGTTATTCTGTCTCCTGATACAGGTTCCTGCTATTACAACTCAGTCACTATGTTATTGTGTCTCCTGATACAGGTTCCTGCTATTACAACTCAGTCACTATGTTATTCTGTCTCCTGATACAGGTTCCTGCTATTACAACTCAGTCACTATGTTATTCTGTCTCCTGATACAGGTTCCTGCTATTACAACTCAGTCACTATGTTATTCTGTCTCCTGATACAGGTTCCTGCTATTACAACTCAGTCACTATGTTATTGTGTCTCCTGATACAGGTTCCTGCTATTACAACTCAGTCACTATGTTATTGTGTCTCCTGATACAGGTTCCTGCTATTACAACTCAGTCACTATGTTATTCTGTCTCCTGATACAGGTTCCTGCTATTACAACTCAGTCACTATGTTATTCTGTCTCCTGATACAGGTTCCTGCTATTACAACTCAGTCACTATGTTATTCTGTCTCCTGATACAGGTTCCTGCTATTACAACTCAGTCACTATGTTATTCCGTCTCCTGATACAGGTTCCTGCTATTACAACTCAGTCACTATGTTATTGTGTCTCCTGATACAGGTCCCTGCTATTACAACTCAGTCACTATGTTATTCTGTCTCCTGATACAGGTTCCTGCTATTACAACTCAGTCACTATGTTATTGTGTCTCCTGATACAGGTTCCTGCTATTACAACTCAGTCACTATGTTATTCTGTCTCCTGATACAGGTTCCTGCTATTACAACTCAGTCACTATGTTATTCTGTCTCCTGATACAGGTTCCTGCTATTACAACTCAGTCACTATGTTATTCTGTCTCCTGATACAGGTTCCTGCTATTACAACTCAGTCACTATGTTATTCTGTCTCCTGATACAGGTTCCTGCTATTACAACTCAGTCATTATGTTATTCTGTCTCCTGATACAGGTTCCTGCTATTACAACTCAGTCACTATGTTATTCTGTCTCCTGATACAGGTTCCTGCTATTACAACTCAGTCACTATGTTATTCTGTCTCCTGATACAGGTTCCTGCTATTACAACTCAGTCACTATGTTATTCTGTCTCCTGATACAGGTTCCTGCTATTACAACTCAGTCACTATGTTATTCCGTCTCCTGATACAGGTTCCTGCTATTACAACTCAGTCACTATGTTATTCCGTCTCCTGATACAGGTTCCTGCTATTACAACTCAGTCACTATGTTATTCTGTCTCCTGATACAGGTTCCTGCTATTACAACTCAGTCACTATGTTATTCCGTCTCCTGATACAGGTTCCTGCTATTACAACTCAGTCACTATGTTATTCTGTCTCCTGATACAGGTTCCTGCTATTACAACTCAGTCACTATGTTATTCTGTCTCCTGATACAGGTTCCTGCTATTACAACTCAGTCACTATGTTATTCCGTCTCCTGATACAGGTTCCTGCTATTACAACTCAGTCACTATGTTATTCTGTCTCCTGATACAGGTTCCTGCTATTACAACTCAGTCACTATGTAATTGTGTCTCCTGATACAGGTTCCTGCTATTACAACTCAGTCACTATGTTATTCCGTCTCCTGATACAGGTTCCTGCTATTACAACTCAGTCACTATGTTATTCTGTCTCCTGATACAGGTTCCTGCTATTACAACTCAGTCACTATGTTATTCTGTCTCCTGATACAGGTTCCTGCTATTACAACTCAGTCACTATGTTATTCCGTCTCCTGATACAGGTTCCTGCTATTACAACTCAGTCACTATGTTATTCTGTCTCCTGATACAGGTCCCTGCTATTACAACTCAGTCACTATGTTATTCTGTCTCCTGATACAGGTTCCTGCTATTACAACTCAGTCACTATGTTATTGTGTCTCCTGATACAGGTTCCTGCTTTTACAACTCAGTCACTATGTTATTCTGTCTCCTGATACAGGTTCCTGCTATTACAACTCAGTCACTATGTAATTGTGTCTCCTGATACAGGTTCCTGCTATTACAACTCAGTCACTATGTTATTCTGTCTCCTGATACAGGTTCCTGCTATTACAACTCAGTCACTATGTTATTCTGTCTCCTGATACAGGTTCCTGCTATTACAACTCAGTCACTATGTTATTCTGTCTCCTGATACAGGTTCCTGCTATTACAACTCAGTCACTATGTTATTGTGTCTCCTGATACAGGTTCCTGCTATTACAACTCAGTCACTATGTTATTCTGTCTCCTGATACAGGTTCCTGCTATTACAACTCAGTCACTATGTTATTGTGTCTCCTGATACAGGTTCCTGCTATTACAACTCAGTCACTATGTTATTCTGTCTCCTGATACAGGTTCCTGCTATTACAACTCAGTCACTATGTTATTCTGTCTCCTGATACAGGTTCCTGCTATTACAACTCAGTCACTATGTTATTCTGTCTCCTGATACAGGTTCCTGCTATTACAACTCAGTCACTATGTTATTGTGTCTCCTGATACAGGTTCCTGCTATTACAACTCAGTCACTATGTTATTGTGTCTCCTGATACAGGTTCCTGCTATTACAACTCAGTCACTATGTTATTCTGTCTCCTGATACAGGTTCCTGCTATTACAACTCAGTCACTATGTTATTCTGTCTCCTGATACAGGTTCCTGCTATTACAACTCAGTCACTATGTTATTCTGTCTCCTGATACAGGTTCCTGCTATTACAACTCAGTCACTATGTTATTCTGTCTCCTGATACAGGTTCCTGCTATTACAACTCAGTCACTATGTAATTGTGTCTCCTGATACAGGTTCCTGCTATTACAACTCAGTCACTATGTTATTCTGTCTCCTGATACAGGTTCCTGCTATTACAACTCAGTCACTATGTTATTCTGTCTCCTGATACAGGTTCCTGCTATTACAACTCAGTCACTATGTTATTCTGTCTCCTGATACAGGTTCCTGCTATTACAACTCAGTCACTATGTTATTGTGTCTCCTGATACAGGTTCCTGCTATTACAACTCAGTCACTATGTTATTGTGTCTCCTGATACAGGTTCCTGCTATTACAACTCAGTCACTATGTTATTGTGTCTCCTGATACAGGTTCCTACTATTACAACTCAGTCACTATGTTATTCTGATACAGGTTCCTACTATTACAACTCAGTCACTGTGTTATTCTGTCTCCTGATACAGGTTCCTGCTATTACAACTCAGTCACTATGTTATTGTGTCTCCTGATACAGGTTCCTACTATTACAACTCAGTCACTATGTTATTCTGATACAGGTCCCTGCTATTACAACTCAGTCACTATGTTATTCTGTCTCCTGATACAGGTTCCTGCTAGTTATTGACTCACTTAAAAATCAAGTGCAGCATATTTATTTAACCTTTTTTTTTACTACATGGGGTCATCCTGAGATCAAGGTCTCTTTTAGAGATGAGCCCTGTAATTACAACAATAAACACATCAATACATTATGAAAAGGACAGCAGAGATACAGAACACAGTCAGTCATAGAAAACAAAGACAACATAAAGCTCTCAATGTGACTGTTGATGCACAAGCTCTCTCTCTCTAACTCTCATAGGACACTGAAACAGAATTAGTTGGTAAGTTTGTGTGTGTGTGTTTGTGTGGTTATTTTTTGTTGAACTTTTATTTCTTCAGGGAAGCCCAATTGAGACCCCAGGGTCTCATTCTCAAATGGTGTCTGGAGAACAAACAATTCACAAATCAACATCATAATTCAATAAAACCTTGCAAATAAACTACAAGATACAACAGTTACAGATACACAACATTTCAACAACACAAATACATTTAATTTTTAATTTTTACAATCAACCAAAACACTTTGCAACCTCAGTGAATTCATCCCTCATCAGTGTTATAAACTGTCCTATTGGCACCAGGGATTCAAGATGTAATGAGGATTGTAAATTATTCCAAACTTTGGGGGTAGTTAGAACTAAAGGCTGATTTATCTAGGTTGGTAGAGACACGAGGGACCTCAAGGGTTAACCAACCCTGTGAGTGGGTTTGGTGCCCCATATTTTTATACTGTAGTCCTTTCTTGCAGTCAATGATGAAAAGCGCCCTCTTTGGCCTCATGGGTGGAATGCTATTAATCATTTTCATAATTTAATAAATAAAAAATGTAACAATGGAAATACTGTGTTTCTGCGTCAAACGGTTTTGTCATATTTCAGTCTTCTGTGATGTATATAAAGTGTAATATTGGGATGCAAACAAAATTGAATACATTTCAACTCTATATCTGACATGGTACAGGTGTCTTCTTTTTTTAAAGCCCATAACCATGTGTGTGAGGTGTATACTTTTGTTTCAAAGTAGATTTGTTTCAAAACTACCAAGAAACACTGTGTGATCCTGATTTAGCCCACTGCAGTAAAAGGCTAACAGAGAGATATGAGATATGTTGGAATCTTGTGCAGCAGAGCTTTGTAAATAAAAAGGGAGAAATGTGATCTACGGGAAAGTCCAGCCAACCATCTGATGAAGAATGCAGTAATGACTATTAAACCTGTCACCTGTGATAAAGCACGCTCTGGTACACTACATACTGTCACACCCTGATCTATTTCACATCCAGGGGTTTTAGACTAGTGGCTGCTGCATTCTGATAAAAGGTGTCACCATAATAAAGAGCTGGCAGGATGGTTGCCTCTACAACTTACTTCCTACTGTCTAAGGAGAGGTGTATAATAAAATACGCCTATTTTAAATATCAGCTCCTTCACTAGCTCATCCGTATGTTTTTTTTTAAAAACATCAATTTTTTTGTTGTCAATCTAAACCCCCAAGATATTTATATGTGGGAACCTGCATATATGAAAGAACCATCCAATGCATAAATGTGTAAACCATCTGGGATACTGCTATGATCATTTGAAAGCAACATACGTTTAATTTTTCCCACATTAAGTACACATTCTAAATCAACAAGTGCTTTCTGCGAGGCAACAGAACCAAAAGCTCTGCCTGGGCAACAGGGTTGATAGAAATACAGATGAATGTTATAGCTTGTTGTAGTTACACCGACATTATTTATATAAATAGTAAAGAGGACAGGTCCCAAAGTCAACCCCTGCGGGACACCTTTAGTAAAGTTGAGGTAACTTGACTTGACACCATCATTAAGCACACATTCTGTCCTGTCTGACAGTCCCCAAACCACTTGGAAGTGGTGCCTGGCCGAGGCCCATTTCAGACAACCTTTGACAACCTTTGAATGAGTAGGGGATGGTCGACATTGTCAGAGGCCTTGGGTAGGTCTATAAATGTGAACAGCACAGTGATTCCTATTTTGTAAGTTTAGAAATTGGATGGTAGTTATCTAGGTCAGAAGGATCCCCAGCTTTTTAAAGGGGGAGGACAATTGTTGAATACAAAAAAAAGCTGCAGAGAAAAGAGGGATCAATCGAATCAGTTCCTGTGGATTTTCTTACATTAACTTTTTACTTACTTTTTTGCACTTAGGACTTCACTAAGTAGGTTTACATCAAACATGTTTCACATGCATTTAATGACCAGCCTGATGAGAACATAAAATGTTTTGATAAACTTTCCAAATGTTGATTAAAAACTAGATACGCTAGACAAGTTGGGATCTCTTTGTGTCGGTAAAATTAATTATACTAGAAATGTCGGTGGAGGCACTTTTATGCACAAATATTGACATAATAACCATCATATCGAAGTCAACTTGGAGTCACGCGATGACATGTCGTGTGGTCGTCCCACTACGACTCGGGAAACCATTCAGTTCTTTAGGCTAAAATATATTTTTTAAACGTTATGATGGACTTCACAGACTGGTGAAAGCGCAAGGTGATGAGCTTGATGCTCCTTTCCAATATAAGGTCTTATTCTGGTGACATGACCATCGATGCTTACTGTAGCTGCCGTTTGACAAATGAAAAGAATCTCAGTCTTTTGTCCATAATAATAATCTCATCATGTAGGCTATACATCTGCAAAAAGTACATTTGACAGAAACACATCTCTGGAGGGAAAATGTGCATCTTTGTTTTATGTGGATTTGAATATTCACATGAAAATCTGTTGCCAATTGGATGGAAACCTAGTTGTTGACCTAAAATGGTTCAAATGAGGAGAAAACACATTTTCATACTGACTGTTTAGAGGTGAATAAAGGACTCCCAGGTCTAGTAGAACTTGAGATATTTTCAGGAACTATTCTTTCTACTAGGTGGCCAGCTGTTATGGGACCAGACGCTGGCATAACCTGCTGGGGCAATGTGGAGCTGGAGTTTTGTTTAAAACATTTGACCACATTCCAGAATTTTGCTGGATTTCCACCACTCTCAGATACAGAATTCAGACATACCCTTTTTCCGAATGCACTTGGTCTTCCATTCTGTCCCTCTGGCTAGGTTGGCAATTGATATCCATTGGATTGCCGTCAGTAGACATCATGCTAACAACAAAACAAGCTAGACACAGCTAGCCACGCTAGCTTAGAGTTTAATAAGTTCAGTAAGGCGGTGTGTTCCATGAAGAGTTACAATAGGTCAAAACTACAAAACAAAAATATGAGTGCATCGGTCCGGACCTGTACAGGCCATCTGTCGATACTCTCAAGTAAGTAAAGTATAAAATAGCCTGTAAATTAGGATCCAACAGCTCACAGACAAGTTTAAATACTCGCTCCAAACACAACTTGTCAATGTCAACAAATGTGCAAAACGTGGCAAAACGTGGCTCTAATCTGAAAAGCGCATCCACTGGCGGGTGTGTGTGTGTGTGTGTGTGTGTGTGTGTGTGTGTGTGTGTGTGTGTGTGTGTGTGTGTGTGTGTGTGTGTGTGTGTGTGTGTGTGTGTGTATGTGTGTGTTTGATGTGTGTGTGTGTGTGTGTGTCAGTGGTTAGGTCTGTCAAAGGAAACCGTCTCTATGTAAGCTGATTGTGAACACACATAATCCATCCCAGTCGACCAGGTCAGTCAGCCACAGGGCATGCAGGTGCAGGGAAAGCCTACAGGCTGTATGCCTTAAAACAACAATCACAAACACCCCCATACATTTCCTCAAGTCCCCCCCCCCCCCCCACACACACACACACAAACACACACATTTCCTTCAGACCCCACCCCCAACCATGGAATGTGCACATTTGCTTCCTCTAGCCTCCATTGTCAACTCTCAACATGTGTCAGTGGTTGCTTATCCCTGCCACAAATACCACAAGACCAACATGCTTCTGTAAGCCTTCAAACTCTCTTCAACTCTATCAAACGCTCTCTCTCTCTCTCTAACTCTATCAAACTCTCTCTAACTCTCTCCTAAGACACTACATGCATCTTTATATACTCTGCATAATATATCAGTATACAGTATTAATCTTTATTTACTCTGAATAGTATTTCAGTATACAGTATACATTGAACACTGAGAGGTGAGTACTGGGTCATTTGGTAGAGAAGAGGTAGAGTACAGGAGGAAAGTAGAGAAGAGGTAGAGTACAGGAGGAAAGTAGAGAAGAGGTAGAGTACAGGAGGAGGGGAAGAGAAGAGGTAGAGTACAGGAGGAAAGTAGAGAAGAGGTAGAGTACAGGAGGAGGGGAAGAGAAGAGGTAGAGTACAGGAGGAAAGTAGAGAAGAGGTAGAGTACAGGAGGACAGTAGAGAAGAGGTAGAGTACAGGAGGAAGGGAAGAGAAGAGGTAGAGTACAGGAGGAAGGGAAGAGAAGAGGTAGAGTACAGGAGGAAAGTAGAGAAGAGGTAGAGTACAGGAGGAAGGGAAGAGAAGAGGTAGAGTACAGGAGGAAGGGAAGAGAAGAGGTAGAGTACAGGAGGAAAGTAGAGAAGAGGTAGAGTACAGGAGGAAAGTAGAGAAGAGGTAGAGTACAGGAGGAAGGGAAGAGAAGAGAAGAGGTAGAGTACAGGAGGAAAGTAGAGAAGAGGTAGAATACAGGAGGAAAGTAGAGAAGAGGTAGAGTACAGGAGGAGGGGAAGAGAAGAGGTAGAGTACAGGAGGAAAGTAGAGAAGAGGTAGAGTACAGGAGGAAAGTAGAGAAGAGGTAGAGTACAGGAGGAAGGTCATTGCTCCCTCCCCCATGCGTCCTGCAGTAATAAAACAGGGGTCAAGTAGGGAGGAAAGAAGGAGAGATTTTTAAAGAAGGGAAATCCTGTTGGACAGAAGCAGGTTTCAGAGTAAATTACAGCTTTACTTTGACCGTAAATGACTCAGTGTATTTTCTCTCTGCAGTGAAATGGTGAGGTAGTTTAACAAAATACACACACACACACACACACACACACACACACACACACACACACACACACACACACACACACACACACACACACACACACACACACACACACACACACACACACACACACACACACACACACACACACACACACACACACACACACACACACACACACACACACACACACACACACACACACACACACACACACACACAGACACAGACACAGACACAGACACAGACAAACACACACACATGCCAAGTGTTTTTAACACAGTGTGTTGAATGTACTGCAGCAAAGAACAAGGTTATGGCAGGGTTACAACAGTCCCACAGGCCAGATGTACTGTATGTGTGCAAAGCGGCAATATCTCCATAACCCTTGACCTTAACAGGAGAGGAGAGAGGATACAGGATACAAGAGAAAGGGAAGGTTATATCTGATATAGATTCAGGTGGTAGGCTATAGAAGTGATTGTTCAATTTTAGTGAAAGGACATGGAGGAGAAGACTGAAGTCAATATCTGCCTTTTTGCTGTGCTAGTCTTTGGGTTTCCTCTGTATCTATGGTCTGATGAAGCCCAAACGTGACTTTTGAAAACGAAAAGAACACGTTTGAAACTTTTGCATGGGTTTGTTGTGACCTATATTCCTGTGTGTGTGATGTCATCTTTACGGATGGGATGAGGTGACGACAGATACAACGCTCTCTCAATATATGTGCGAAAAGGGGTGCGTCATGTTTCGACCGGATAATATGTGGCTTTAGAAACAGAGAGAAAGAGAGTGTGTTTTGTAGCATAAACAGGAAATGGATGTACAGTAGGTGTGGAGGGCAAAAACAGTTCCCACTTAACACTTCAGCCAATTCAAAAGAATGAGATGAGTGCCTGGCCCATTCTCCTCACTGCTTAGCCTGTCACCCCTTCTCTCTCTCTCTCTCTCTCTCTCTCTCTCTCTGTTTTACATCATACAACAGATAGGCCTACAGATTAAATCATTATCAATGATTCAAGGAGAAAGGAAGTTTTGGTTCCTACATTGTCATTAGTGTATTCTTGCTAGAATGCGTCTGATTTGTGACCATTTCTCTCCTGAAGGCCACCTTCCTGGCCCTGTCTCTCTGTCTCACACACAAATAAACTAAATGTTTGTTTAGCTAGTCAACCCAATGATGAAATGTATGACGTGTCGGGGCACAGATCTGGGGAAGGGTACCAAAAAATGTCCATCATTCTTAAATGGAAGAAGTTTGTAACCACCAAGCCCAAGTGGCGCAGCGGGCTAAGGCACTGCATCTTACTGCTTGAGGTGTCACTCAGTGCTTGAATGACAAGTAAATGTACAATGTACAATGACGGCCTACACCAGCCAAACCCGGACGATGGGTTTGAACCCTGGTTCAATTCCAGGCTGTTTCACAACCGGCCGTGATTGGGCGGCGCACAATTTGCCCAGCATCGTCCGGGTTTGGCTGGTGTAGGCCGTCATTGTACCTTGTTGAAGCACCTTTGGCAGCGATTAAAGCCATGAGTCTTAGGTATGACGCTACAATCTTGGAATACCTGTATTTGGGGAGTATCTCCCATTCTTCTTCTCTCAAGTTCACTCAGGTTGGATGGGTAGTGTCGCTGCATAGCTATCTCCAAAGATGTTCAATCCGGGCTCTGGCCACTCAAGGACATTCAGAGACTTGGCCCGAAGCCATTCCTGCGTTGTCTTGGCTGTGTGCTTAGGGTCGTTGTCCTGTTGGAAGGTGAACCTTCACCCCAGTCTGAGGTCCTGAGCGCTTTGGAGCAGGTTTTCATCAAGGATCTCTCTGTACTTTGCTCTGTTCATCTTTCCCTCGATCCTGACTAGTCTCCCAGTCCCTGCCACTGAAAACATCTCCACAGCATGATGTTGCCACCACCATGCTTCACTGTAGGGATGGTGCCAGGTTTCCTCCAGATGTGACCCTTGGCATTCAGGCCAAAGAGTTCCATCTTGGTTTCATCAGACCAGAGAATCTTTTTTCTCATGGTCAGCGTCCTTTAGGTGCCTTTTGACAAAGTCCAAGCGGGCTGATGTGCCTTTTACTGAGGAGTTGCTTCTGTCATAAAGGCCTGATTGGTGGAGTGCTGCAGAGATGGTTGTCTTTCTGGAAGGTTCCTCTGTCTCCACAGAGGAATTCTGGAGCTCTGTCAGAGTGACCATAAGGTTCTTGGTCACCTCCCTGGCCAATGCCCTTCTCCCCCAGATTGCTCAGTTTGGCCGGGCGGCCAGCTCTAGGAAGAATTCTTGGTGGTTGCAAATGTCTTCGATTTAGAATGATGGAGGCCACTGTGTTCTTGGGGACCTTCAATGCTGCAGACATGTTTTGGTATCCTTCCCCAGATCTGTGCCTCGACACAATCCTGTCTTGGAGCTCTACAATTCCTTCGACCTGATGACTCAAATCAATCTTCAGGTTGAACATGGTGAGATTGTAGACTCCTAATGATTGATGAGGCGGAAAAACTATTTTTTTAATCAATTTTAGAATACGGCTGTAACGTAACAAAATGTGGAAAAAGTCAAAGGGTTCTGAATACTTTCCGAATGCAATGTGTCGCAAATGGCACCCTATTCCCTATGTGTGTGTGTGTGTGTGTGTGTGTGTTTACCTCACAATAACAATAGCAGCATCAAGGTAGTTCTTGTTTTCTTCTGAATTAGTAGGGTGGCAGGTCGCTGGTTTGAGTTCCCAAGCTGACTAGGTGAAAAATCTACCGATGTGTCCTTGAGCGAGGAACTTAAAGGAAAGGGTCACCCAATTTGAAAGTTACATTGTTTGTGTGCATCTCTGAGTGATGTTCTGTTGATTCCCTGGGTCATGTCATGATTTTCATGTGTATCTGAGTTTTTGGTGTTCAAGCAGGCAGAACTAGAGCCAGTATGACGTAGCACCGTGATAAAGTCTCTCTCACTACACTGGAACTTAACAGGAACTTCTGGATGGTGAAAATGTCATATTTCAATACTGGCCGATGTCATACCTCAGGTCTTTTCTTGAATGAGCCATTGATCATATATATATATATATATATATATATATATATATATATATATATATATATTTTTTTTTTTTTTTTTTTTTTTTTTTTTTTACACATTCCTACCTTTAGAAATGTGTAATTTAATGGAGGTACAAGCACATTTTTCAATTTTTTCTGCATCTTTTGTCCAGGGTGCATTGCATGGTGACATTGCCAGAGATACAGTACTATAGAAAGGAGATAGGAATCCAATTAAAGGAAGGAATGTATTTATTTTATTTATTTCACCTTTATTATACCAGGTAGGCCAGATCACCTTTATTTAACCAGGTAGGCCAGATCACCTTTATTTAACCAGGTAGGCCAGATCACCTTTATTTAACCAGGTAGGCCAGATCACCTTTATTTAACCAGGTAGGCCAGATCACCTTTATTTAACCAGGTAGGCTAGATCACCTTTATTTAACCAGGTAGGCCAGATCACCTTTATTTAACCAGGTAGGCCAGATCACCTTTATTTAACCAGGTAGGCCAGATCACCTTTATTTAACCAGGTAGGCCAGTTCACCTTTATTTAACCAGGTAGGCCAGTTGAGAACAAGTTCTCATTTACAACGGCGACCTGGCCAAGATAAAGCAAAGCAGTGCGACAAAAACAACAACACAGAGTTACACATGGAATAAACAAGCATACAGTCAATAACACAATAGAAAAAGTCTATAAACATTGTGTGCAAATGAGGTAAGGAGGTAAGGTAATAAATAGGCCATAGTAGCGAAGTAATTTCAATTTAGCAAATTAACACTAGAGTGATAGATGTGCAGATGATGATGTGCAAGTAGTAAAACTGGAGATACTGGTGTGCAAAAGAGCAAAAAAGTAAATAAAACAATATGGGGATGAGGTAGGTAGATTGGATGGGCTATTTACAGATGGGCTGTGTACAGCTGCAGCGATCGGTAAGCTGCACAGATAGCTGATGCTTAAAGTTAGTGAGGGAAATATAAGTCTCCAACTTCAATGAAGTTCCAGTCACTGGCAGCAGAGAACTGGAAGGAAAGGTGGTCAAATGAGGTGTTGGCTTTGGGGATGACCAGTGAGATATACTGTACCTGCTGGAGTGCGTGCTATGGGTGGGTGTTGTTATGGTGACCAGTGAGCTGAGATAAGGCGGCGCTTTACCTAGCAGACGCTTATAGATGACCTGGAGCCAGTGGGTCTGGCAGCGAATACGTAGCAAGGTCCAGCCGATGAGAGCATACAGGTTGCAGTGGTGGGTGGTATATGGGGCTTTGGTGATACAACGGATGGCGCTGTGATAGACTGCATCCCGTATGCTGAGTAGAGTATTGGAAGCTATTTTGTAAATGACATCGCCGAAGTCGAGGATCAGTAGGATAGTCAGTTTTACGAGGTTATGTTTGGCTGCATGAGTGAAGGAGGCTTTGTTGCGAAATAGGAAGCCGATTCTAGTTTTAATTATGGATTGGAGATGTTTAATGTGAGTCTGGAAGGAGAGTTTACAGTCTAGCCAGACACCTAGGTATTTGTAGTTGTCCACATATTCTAAGTCAGAACCGTCTAAGGTGGTGATGCTAGATGGGCGGGCAGGTGTTAGTGAAGAGTCTGGGAGGCATCAGCTGTGTAGCCGAGGGATCATAGGGTCCGCTGAGCAGTCCGGGAGATGGGTCTGGCTCAAAGCTAGCTTCGGGGCTGGGTCACTCGATAGCAGCTAGCTAGCTGCGATGAACAGGAGTAATGATCCAGGGCTTACGGCAGGAATCCGGTGTTGTTGTGGAGAAAAACCAAAAAGTTTTTCTAAAAGTGTCTGGTGTCTGTACTACAGGTAAAGGCCGCTATCAGTGGCTAACAATGACTAAATAGCTAGTAGCTGGTTAGCTTCTGATGGCTAGCTTTTGATGGAGGTTCTGGCTATAAGGTCTAAAAATAGCAGATCCGTATCACATTGGGTGAGGTGGGTTGCCGGAAGGTATATTTAATTTAAAAATGGAAAAAGAGATTGAAATATATTGAAATATATACAAAGAAAGACAAAAAAAACTCAAATGTACACTGGAGAACGACAAACAATGTCTGCACTGGATATAGTTCCCCACTCAGCAGTCTGTCGCATTCGAGTTGTCATGCTGCGTCATGCGGTTGCTAAGCTAAACATCACGCAATCCCTTCTCAAAGTCAGTGTATGTATATGTGGAGAAATGTGCCTATATTCCTCAAAAATACGTAATGTCACGATTCCAAAGCTATACGATACTACAAAAAGCAAGTTAGTTATCTCACATCGGAAAAGATTTGAAGTGTTGTACTTTTTGTTGACAAAATATTTGTGCTAATGTTGGGTTTTTGAGCTAGAGCCCAATAGACTCCCATTCACTCCTTGAAGGAGAATGTTCCTTGTCCCAGAATTGCCCAGAATGCACTGCTCGGCCCATTGCGTAGCACGTTTCCAATCTCCTCAAAAGTATTTATTTTATTATTTTATTATTTATTTATATATTTTTACTTAATTTTTTTTATTAAACACTTTACAGATTATTATATATATATATATATATATTTTTTTTTTTTTTTACTGTCAATTAACAATATCATCATATCCAATTACGGTTTACTTAATAAAATAAAACTTTCTGTAATTGTGGATGTCTAAATCAGGTCCAATAATAATGGAAATACAAAGAGCCTGTTCCACATTTGGATCAACTTTACTTTATACAAAAACAACAACCAATTAGGCTTCACAATAACCAATTAGGCTTCACAATAACCAATTAGGCGTCACAATAACCAATTAGGCGTCACAATAACCAATTAGGCTTCACAATAACCAATTAGGCTTCACAATAACCAATTAGGCTTCACAATAACCAATTAGGCGTCACAATAACCAATTAGGCTTCACAATAACCAATTAGGCTTCACAATAACCAATTAGGCGTCACAATAACCAATTAGGCTTCACAATAACCAATTAGGCGTCACAATAACCAATTAGGCTTCACAATAACCAATTAGGCTTCACAATATCTGCCGTTGTGAATGTTAGACTCCACTCTGTGAGGCAAATCGATCTTCAGATTGGACATAGTGAGATTCTAGACTCCTAAATTGATAGTGAAGTTTGTTTAGGTGATTTTACAGCTAACTAGCTACTTTACATGCTGATGTTGACTTTGTTATTATTATGTGTAGCTATGTTTGCTATCTAGCTACCTAGCTAGCTAGCTAGTCAGCCAGCCCATAGAGAGAGCGTTGCATTGTGGATTTTGTAGTCGACTTGAGCTGCGACAGATTTCCACAACAATTTTCCACAACAACCAAAAGGTTGCAAGATTGAATCCCCGAGCTGACAAGGTAAAAAAAATCTGTCATTCTGTCCCTGAACAAGGCAGTTAACCCATTGTTCCTAGGCCGTCATTGAAAATAAACATTTGTTCTAAACTGTCTTGCCTAGTTAAATAAAGGTAAAATAATTGTAATACTGTAAATTAGTGGAATGAGTGGTGTCGGGTGAATTTGTTTTTGTTTAACCCTAATTGCTTCTGTATGTTTCTCTGGATAAGAGTGTCTGCTAATTTACTAAAATGTACAAATGTTATATTTTATTGATGATGAAAAACAATAATTTCTCAGTTCAAATGTTAAAATTCTCTCCACTTAAATACAGTAAAGCCGTTTCTAAACCAGGGGCCCTGGAAATGGCTTTTTCAAATACTAATAATACTAATAACACATACAGTACATTTATAAATAATAATATAAACACTGGCATATTCAGTACATTTAATATAACTGCAATAAAAACAGGCTGTATTTGTGAAGCTAGATATCATATTTTGTGACTTGTAGCATTATAATAACATTAGTGCTGTGGATGAAGACTAATGACAGCCATATGGATTCTGCAGACCGCAAAGGAAGGAAAAAGTCTTTGGCAAAATTACTAAAATCAATGCCCCTCCCTCCCTCCCTCCCTCCCTCCCTCCCTCCCTCCCTCCCTCCCTCCCTCCCTCCCTCCCTCCCTCCCTCTTTCTTTCTACAGGGATCCTCAGACTTCTGTGTGCCTCTGAAGGACATACTGTACAATTCACCAGGGGCTCTACATTATATTATCACCATCCTCAGTTCACATCTCCATCAGATGATAAGGACTTTATCTACAACTTATGCAAACTACCAAGAGACTATTACGAGACTATTCCTGACCCCTGGACACTGTTTATCCTCCCCCTCTAACCTCACCTCCTTAGCTTGCTGTCTCCCCCTCCTCCCCCATTAATTTACTCCTCCTCCTCCTCCTCCTCTTAACATCACAATATTGTATAGTGAATCAATTCAGTTTGGGACACAGGCTTGAGTATATTTACATTTTAGTCATTTAGCAAGCACTCTTTTCCAGAGAAACTTACAGTAGTGAGTACATACAGTACATTTTCTCCATACTGTTCTCCCATGGGAATCAAATCCACAACAATTGCGCTGCAAGCACCACGCTCCACCCAGTAAAAAGGGACATCATGAGAAAGATGTTACGAGAGATTGCAGAACACACAGAGATTAAAATGTTATTTTAAAATCTATTAGCAAACCCAAACCAAAAGAAGGAAAAGTATTACTGGGCTTGTTCTGGAGCTCAGAGACTTCTAAAAGATCTAGATAAACAAGGCTGTTAAAATTCTGGAGCACAGAGACTTTTAACAGATCTAGATTAACAAGGCTGTTAAAGTTCTGGAGCTCAGAGTTCTGGTGGTAATGGTTGCATCACAAATGGCATCCTATTACCTGAACACAGTAGTAGGTGCCAGGGAATAGTGTGCCATTTAGGATGCCGACGATGTTTGACCTGGCAGCCAGAATTGTGTGGTTTCCTTTTCTTTTCCCTTTTCCAGACCCTGGATTGGTCCAGAGAAGCCAGGAGTGTTCGGCATCATTCTTACATAAGACCCAGCACTAAAGAGCAGCAATTAGAGAACATCTGCTCAGCTTTCATTTTTATACTGCTTGCCTTCTCCGATTTCAAAGCCAGCTCCCGGGGTTTGGAAAAACAGATGCCTGTTGTTGTCAGAGTAGGATAGAAGCCATCTCTAAAGCATCCCACTCAAGGCAAGGATACAGTGTTACATGAAGAGGAATGACTTCAAGCAGGTAGCTTGGTGACTGTTGTTATTCTAAAGGAACGACTGATTAAGTGAAGATGGAGAGAAAGTATATCTGGTGCTGTGGATTTAGAATGTGTTGTGAGTGATGTACAACAATCATCAAAGACAGATAACATGTCACAATAAGTGTAATGACCATTAAAAAATATATACAGATCATATCACCCAACCAGCTCTCTTTCCCTTTCCCTTTCTCACTCTCTCTTTCTCTCTCTCTTTCTCTCTCTCTCTCTCTCACACACACACACACACGCACACACACACGCACACACACACACACACACACACATACACACACACACACACACACACACACACACACACACACACACACACACACACACACACACACACACACACACACACACACACACACACACACACACACACACACACACACACACACACACACACACACACACACACACACACACCTATGCCCCAACATTTCCAAAATACTAAATTATACATGTGTATTGATGTCTCAGTATAGGTGACAGCCACATTTCAATGAGAAGCGGATGTACTGTTGCTCTGAGGTGTGAAAACGCAGCACGTCGCTCATTAAAGCTAAAGGCCGAGCTCTGTGCAGCGCTTTCCATAATGACAGAACCTCCCCCGAGGCAGGGAAAGAGAGGGGGAGTTACCGGGGAAGGAAAGGTGAGAGAGGATGCAAGGGGAGGAATGGGGGAGGGGAGGGACAAAAGAGAGAATGTGAAAGGAGGAGGCAGAAGGAGGGGGCCAGGAGTGAGACACAGGGGGGAGAAATTTTAATTAGTGGGATTCTGCCACAACAAAATGTCCACCACCTCTCCCTCCACAGACTCAGCCTGGCTCTGAACAACTAATCAAAAAGCCTACCACCTCTCCCTCCACAGACTCAGCCTGGCTCTGAACAACTAATCAAATCAAGATTTGTTTTTCAGACACGGAAGGAGGCTAGGAGAGGCGGACATGAGGGGTGGGGTGGAGTAGGGAGGGGAGATGTGTGGTGTCTGTAGCACATTAGTGTGGGGCTCTGGGATGTAATGTGTTTAGCTGGAGAGTCTAATCACTCAGGAGATGTAAGAAGATAAGTGATGTACAGGTAGATGAAGGCGTGAGGAGGAGGATGGTAGTGAACTATATTTCCACTCCTATTTGCCATCTATTCCATCTAAGCCTAGAGGAAAGTGTGTTTCCTCAGGCCTGGAGGGAAGCAAACATCATTCCACTACCCAAGAATAGCAAAACACCCTTTACTGTCTCAAACAGCCGATCAATCAGCCTGCTACCAACCCTTAGTAAACCATTCAAGAAAAAATGTGTTTGGCCAGATACAATGCTATTTCACAGTAAACAAATGAACAACTGACTTTCAGCATGCTTATAGGGAAGGGCACTCAACATGTATGGCACTTACACACAATTACTGATGATTGGCTGTTTTATTAAACTTCAGTGCAGCTTTTGACATTATCGATCATAATCTGCTTCTGATAGACTAATTGACATAATTTGAGTCAATTGGAGGTGTACCTGTGGATGTATTTCAAGGCCTAACTTCAAACTCACTGCCTCTTTGCTTGACATCATGGGAAATTCAAAAGAAATTGGCCAAGACCTCAGACAAATAATTGTTGACCTCCACAAGTCTGGTTCATCATTGGGAGAAATGTCCAAATGCCTGAAGGTACCATGTTCACCTGTACAAACAATAGTATGCAAGTATAAACACCATGGGACCACGCCGCCATGAACGTACTTTGGTGCAAAAAGTACAAATTAATCCCAGAACAACCGCAAAGGACCTTGTGAAGATGCTGGAGGAAACAGGTACAAAAGTATCCATATCCACAGTAAAACGAGTCCTATATCGACATAACCTGAAAGGTCACTCAGCAAGGAAGAAGCCACTGCTCCAAAACCGCCATAAAAAAAGCCAGACTACGGTTAGCAACTGCACATCGGGACAAAGATCGTACCTTTTGGAGAAATGTCCTCTGGTCTGATGAAACAAACATAGAACTGTTTGGCCATAATGACCATCATTATGTTTGGAGGAAAAAGAGGGAGGCTTGCAAGCCGAACAACACAATCCCAACCGTGAAGCACGGGGTGGCAGCATCATGTTGTGGGGGTGCCTTGCTGCAGGACGGACTGGTGTACTTCACAAAATAGATGGCATCATGATGACAGAAAATTATGTGGATATATTGAAGCAACATCTCAAGACATCAGTCAGTAAGTTAAACCTTGGTCGCAAATGGGTCTTCCAAATAGAGAATGACCCCAAGCATACTTCCAAAGCTGTGGCAAAATGGCTTAAGGACAACAAAGTCAAGGTATTGGAGTGGCCATCACAAAGCCCTGACCACAAGCCTATAGAAAATTTGCAGGCAGAACTGAAAAAGTATGTGCGAGCAAGGAGGCCTACAAACCTGACTCAGTTACACCAGCTCTGTCAGGAGGATTTGGCCAAAATTCACCAAACTTATTGTGGGAAACTTGTGGAAGGCTACCTGAAACGTTTGAGCCAAGTTAAACAATTTAAAGGCAATGCTACCAAATACTAATTTAGTGTATGTAAACTTCTGACCCACTGGGAATGTGATGAAAGAAATAACATCTGAAATAAATCATTATCTGTACTATTATTCTGACATTTCACATTCTTAAAATAAAGTGGTGATCCTTACTGACCTAAAACAGGGATTATTTTTGTTTGTTGATAAAATTGTGAAAAACTGAGTTTAAATGTACTTGGCTAAGGTGGATGTAAACTTCTGACTTCAATTGGGTATGGTCAAGTGCCACAATGAGGGACATAGATAAATTACAGTTGGCCCAGAACAGAGCAGCATGGCTGGCCCTTAAATATACACAGAGAACTAACATCAATAACGTGCATGTCAATCTCTCATGGCTCAAAGTGGAGGAGCGATTGACTTCATCACTACTTGTCTTTGTGAGAGGTATTGACGTGTTGAAAGTGCTGAGCTGTCTGTTCAAATGACTAGCCCACAGCTCAGACACCCATGCATACCCCACAAGACATACCACCAGGGGTCTGTTCAAACTACTAGCACACGGCTCAGACACCCATGCATTCCCCACAAGACATGCCACCCGGGGTCTGTTTAAACTACTAGCACACAGCTCAGACACCCATGCATACCCCACAAGACATGCCACCAGGGGTCTCTTCACAATCCCCAAGTCCAGAACACATTCCAGGAAACACACATTACTACATAGAGCCATGACTACATCAAACTCTATTCCACACTACATTGCAATTTTGTTGGTGGTATACATTTTGTCTTCTAAATATTTAGTGGTGTAATAGTGTTCTATGGTGTATTTTTTGTTGTTTGTGTGATGTAACTGTCTTAATGCATTTGGATGTCAGGAATAGTAGCTGCTGCCTTGGCAATTAATGAAGATCCATAATACATACAAATCTAATACCACCATACAACAATATTACAATGTGCTGTGTGTAGAGTGCATGTGCTGTGTGTGTGTGTCTGTGTCTGTGTGTGTGTGTGTGTGTGTCTGTGTCTGTGTGTGTAGAGTGCATGTGCTGTGTGTGTGTGTCTGTGTGTGTGTGTGTGTGTGTGTGTGTGTGTGTGTGTGTGTAGAGTGCATGTGCTGTGTGTGTGTGTCTGTGTGTGTGTGTGTGTGTGTGTAGAGTGCATGTGCTGTGTGTGTGTGTCTGTGTCTGTGTGTGTGTGTGTGTGTGTCTGTGTCTGTGTGTGTGTGTGTGTGTGTGTGTGTGTGTGTGTGTGTGTGTGTGTGTGTGTGTGTGTGTGTGTGTGTGTGTGTGTGTGCATTGCATAGCTTGTGTTCCTGACCTGTTACCATCCCTCCCTCCCTCGACATAACAGAGTGAGTAACCTGAGGAGTTCCGTGGTGGAGACAGACAGGACAGAGATTGGAGATTTGTGATCTATGGGTCCTGGGGGTAGATCGTCTCGGTGGCTTTTGTAGTTCTAAGGTCTCAGCTTTTCTACAGTCACATCAAAGCATTGTGACCCGGGCAGAGCCAAAGGGGCTTAGGGAGGCCTTAGAAGGCGTACTTCAGTCCATGCCCCTTTAATGTTGGCCACTCTATTTCTCTAAACTGACAGGCAGGCTGTCTGCATTTGATTGGGTCCATAAAAATTGAATTACTAGTACGAGCACTCCCAATAATGTATAAATTAATGGTGGTCTGAGGGGCTTTGCCTGTTCTGGTAATTATATTTCTATGGTTGGCCTGGACCTCAACTCCTAACCCTAATTACAGGTCAACAGAGCAACAACGGTATCACAGTGCGTCCCAATCAGAGATCGCAGTTCTTTCCAAATGGCACCCTATTCCCTATATAGTGCACTATATACTACCCTATGGGCCCTGGTCGAAATGACTGCACTATATAGGGAATAAGGAGGCATTTGTGATGCAACCCACTCCTTGTTGACAACGTTGCAAATGCTTAATCCCATTACTACTGACAGAATGGTATCATACTGGAAAGGGCAAGACAGGGGATGTCTGTATCCCACATGGCACCTTATTCCCTATATAGTGCACTCGTTTTGACCAGGGCCCACAGGTGCACTATGTAGGGAATAGGGTGCCATTTGGTATTGCAGACATTTTCTCTCTTAGGTAGGTGTTGCAGCTAGGGCTGTGAGATGATTCATAGAATGACTAACTCTATGTCGTGGAAGTATTACACATGTATTGACATACTCCTCGGGGGTTCCTTTTCATCAAACTCAGTCTAAACTCATCCCCAGGCTTTGCACAGAGCTTGGGGAGAATATCTGGTGCATGAGCCTTAACCCAGTCTTGGACACATACAAATACTGTCACATGTATAGCATACTGTGTAGGTTATGTGCACTAGCAGGATGTTGTTGCATTATTTTCAAACTACGTCTTTGTTTCACCTTAAGAGTTTAAGAGTCCCCACCATACGGTTCCTTAACTCTGTTTGTGTCCCAAATGTAATCCAATATTCCCTATTTAGTGCACTACTTTAAACCAGGGCCCTATCGAGCTCTGGTCAAAAGTAGTGGACAATATAGGGAACAGGGTACCATGTAGGAGGCATGCTGTCTCTGTTCCATATTATTTCTTGACCTGCTGTAAGGGAAGAAGCTCTGGCCTAGCAGGAGAAAGTCTTATGGCCCTCCAGAGCCCTATGTAACAAGAGTAGTAGGGCCACACCATGTCACTTCTCCACAATGGGAAAATACAGACAGACACCTTCTCTCTAAAACTGATCCACTTCTACAATGCTCAGACTTGTGTAGTCTGTAGCCTTCTACTCTCCCAAGTAGGTAAGCTTACTGTAGTAGAACGTCTACATTCTGAGAACATTCTGTTATTCTTTGTTGGAAAAGGTAGTCTGTTATTTTATTCTCCCTATCCAAAGTCTATGATTTATGCATATAAAACCATGAAACTCTAAACCTATAGGGCGTTAATGTCCCCAGGCTGAACCCGCTTCCTACGAATGGGTATTCTAAGCGCCGGTAGTATTTCCCTCTTCACTGCCACCAGGCTTCCAAAATACTGCTGCACTGCTACAGTCGGGAATGGGACGGGAGGAATGGAATGACAGGCAGCCGTTAGCGATACCAACTATTGGTCGTTGAGGGGTATCAGTACGTTCTATATAGTATTTTTTTTTACATATCAAAAGAGCAACGGAATATCTGTATGATAATGTTTGGATTATTATAATTAACATGAATTTAAGGATATTTTCACTGAAGAACATTTGCTATTAAAACAAAAACGAAATGATGTCAAATCTAAACGAACCCCCGCCATCCGTGATTTGAAGCCGTCTTTCCAGCAATTGCACATGTAATCCTAGGCTACTTGTTACTGATCCAAAGGCATATAAATGTGGCGCTCTACGAAGCAGCTCTGCCCCGTCTATATTTCAAACTTTAGCCTGCATTTGCTGACGATAAATTGGATTTACTAAAGCGTTTGGATACAACTTCATCGGATAATACTTTTTGTTTTAAAGGAGTTAGGATTAGTTTTTGTCATGAAAGGTAAGTTTATTTCAAAAGCTGCATTTTACATCTCTGCTTTCGTTCTTTGTCATTTCTCTTGCCACTAATTTAAGTGATCCACCTCCTCTGCGCGCATGGACGAAGTTATTCTGTCCTGCTATTCCAACATTTCTAAACTATATTAGGCTACACGAATGTTATAAAATGTATTCACTCGTTCTATGTTTGCAATATATGTTTTCAAACAGTATTTCAAAACTGATTAAAGTGTGGTCAACGGTTGGTTGTTCAAAACAACCCGGACCCGATCAATTCCTGTGCCTACAATTTGGCTAGCGATGCTGTCAGAATGTTGCCGCTATCCGTTATAGGCAACATTACGAACTTGAAACAGAGATGCATTTTGTTGCAACAATGTAACGATCTTTCTCACTATAATGGCTGATGTTTATTCTACATTTTGTGAGCACTAATTTGACCCTCTCATCGTTATTTAATGCATCTGGCTCATCGACGTATTGCTTTTTATATGACCCTCCCCTCACTGTTTCGTTCCAATGCATTTACATACACCAGCTAGTGCAGTACTTGTTATCATTGCAGTTGGCTATAGTCGTTCTTTCCGTAAAAAAAAAGACTGCCACCAAGTTTACTGTAGGATGCGGTCTCTCGTGTCAAATGCCACCTGGAAGTGGTATGTTTTTCAAACCTAATAACAGCAGCCAGCATGCTCAATTTGTGATTAAGTTGCACATTACTTAAATGTCTTCCCTAGAACATCATCACTGTTCCATTCTGGAAGGGGTCACACTTTTTTTGACTTCTTATTTTAGCCTTCCTGTCCTCTGGAATGGAATCTGGCATTCGATTATAACCATGCTATAATACGGTTCTGGAATGAAATGACTCTGTACGGAGAGACATGTAGGCTATTGAAGGGGAGACTGTATAGAAATCGAATAGAATATTAGAAATTGATATAGAAGGATACAACTAGCATAGAACTAGGAAAAACTAGGAAATGTGGTAGAAGAGAGGTGTGTGTGTGTGTGTGTGTCCAGCCTGGTCTCATAACCTAGACGTAACATAGTAAATATACATTTGGGAAACTGAAATTAGAAGCCGGATGTGGAGGTCCAGGGGTGGTGTGGATACATGTGGTCTGCGGTTGTGAGGCTAGTTGGACGTACTGCCAAATGATCTAAAACGACAGAGACGGTTTGTGGTAAATGGACATTCAGTTATCTGGCAACAGCTCTGGTGGACATTCCTGCAGTCAGCATGTCAATTGCACGCTCCCTCAAAACCTGAGACATCTGTGGCATTGTTTGTTGTGTGACAAAACAGCACATTTTAGTGGCCTTTTATTGTCCCCAGCATAAGGTGCACAATAAAGGTGCACCTGTGTAATGACCATGCTGTTTAATCAGCTTCTTGATATGTCACACCCGTCAGGTGGATAGATTATCTTGGCAAAGGAGAAATGCTCACTAACAGGGATGTAAACAAATTATTTCACAACATTTGAGAGAAATAAGCTTTTTGTGCGTATGGAACATTTCTGGGATCTTTTATTTGAGCTCATGAAACATGGGATCAACACTTTACATGTTGTGTTTTATATTCTGGTTCAGTATGTAATACAAATTGTAATTCGTAACATATCATAAGATACATGTGATGGACATCCACAAATTAATACATACGATACAAAACAACATATCATACTAAATGGATTGTCTTGGATTTACATACAGAATAATAGGATATGCTCTGAGACCAGGTTGCAGCAGGCCTGTATGTTTGCTTGTTGGGGACCTGTCTTCCTGTTTGCTTCAGTATTCAGGAATGCCAACAATTCCCTCCCTGTGGCTTTCCTTCCATTTAATTTCTATAATGGACAAGAGGCAGGGGAAATCTCTGCACGTTTTATTCTGAACTAAAGACATACAATTACTTTGTGCAGATGATATCGTCATATTTTCTTATATAACTCAATTTAACGTACTGTATAACTCCTTTCCATATTTCGACCTGAATACCTGTGTGATTGAATTACCTGGAAAATATGTTTACCTATGTAGACCAATCCAATAACCCAGTGGTAGTTTCCTCCACACAATTATGCCTAATAGTTTAAGGAGTACTAGTGAAGCTGTAGTTTATGCCTTCGTTGCTCTACCTGGTTTGGGATCAGCTGTAACACTAGGCCTTATGGCTGACAGGATCTGGTAGCTTGGTGGATAGGCATGCAGCCCCCTAAAGGCCGTTGCAGACTGTACGTCGGATTCAGTCTTTTACGATCATCACGTCACACTGTGCGATGTTACTAAATTCAAATCTTGATATCAACCTGACCAGATTGTACGATTCGCTTCAGTTCTGTCGTCACATTCTGCGATTAGCTTGAGAGGCTACGTCAGCCAACGTAGGCTACGTCCTCTGCAGCGGTGTATTTGATCTGCCAATGTGCCAGCACCAGCAGCACTTGTAGTAGAACATTCTATTTTGATTGGTCATTTTGTGCATTTCTTAAAATCCTATCAGGTAGCCTGATTTCAGATGTATCATATAAACAACATTATTTGGGAAATCCCTCTTCTTGCACAGCATGAAAACGTTTAAATCAAACTACAGTATTATATTATTCTGACTATTCACAATAATTGTTTTATGGTGTGCACACTCCGTGCCGGCCATGTTCCTATTGGTCAGTCACCGGGATCGGCTTGTAACACCAGCCGATGAACAGGCCAAGACGTAGACCCTGTCACGCTGAACGGGCCAAGACGTAGACCCTGTCACGCTGAACGGGCCAAGACGTAGACCCTGTCACGCTGAACGGGCCAAGACGTAGACCCTGTCACGCTGAACGGGCCAAGACGTAGACCCTGTCACGCTGAACGGGCCAAGACGTCTGACAATCGTCTATGACCTACGAATTTGCCCACAACGTGGACATTTTGTCAAGGACAGCGAAATCGTCACATAAGACGGCTAAAATGGTACAGTCCGGCTTAACACATGGCAGTCCAATCAGCTACCTCTGGCTACTACATACATTCTATGTTTCCTTCTCCAGCTGTTGAAAGAAAACAGAAGAAAAACAATTGCCTGTTTTTGTGCTTATTTGTCTAGTTGATTGAGGATACAGAGCAGCCCCACCTGCTCCAAACTGATGTTCTCTGGTAAAACTAGAGACAGTAGAACCAGAGTAGAGAGACAGAGCCATATTAAAGACCGTAGAGATCGAGACACATAGATCGGAAAGAGACACAGAGACAGTAAAGTGAATGGTGCTGTGTCTGTCGGGACAGGAATGAAGTCTCCACTGCCTGAGCAGGAAACAAAATGACATGTTTTAAGTAAGCCTCCCGAGTGGCGCTGCATCGCAGTGCTAGAGGCGTCACTACAGATCCGGGTTCGATCCCAGGCTGTGCCGCGACCGTGAGACCCATGAGGTGGAGCATAATTGGCCCAGCGTCGTCCGGGTTAGGGGAAGGTTTGGCCAGCTGGGATGTCCTTGTCCCATCGCGCTCTAGTGACTCCTTGTGGCGGCCGGGCGCAATGCACGCTGACACGGTCGCCAGCTGTATGGTGTTTCCTCCGACACATTGGTGCGGCTGGTTTCTGAGTTAAGCAAGCAGTGTGTCAAGAAACAGTGCGGCTTGGCAGGGTCAAGTTTCGAAGAATGCATGGCTCGACCTGAGTCCGTAAAGGAGTTGCAGCGATGGGACAAGACTGGATATCACGAAATTGGGGAGAAAAGGGGTAAAAGTATCAACCAAAATATTTAAACAAATATATATTTTTTATTATTTATGTAAGTAGGTCTTTCCAGGGCCGTCCAGCTCTACACGGGACAGACCTTTTTTCCTCTGAGCAGCTGTTTGTGCTGTTTCAATTGAACCTATTTGTTTCTGCCCATGCCCAAGTCATCCTACCAAAAGCATCCTACCTTTGTTTTTAATTATTGAGCCTGGGTCCCTCTATCCTCCTGAGGATCTTCAGTTTGGATTTACACTTGCTGTTTGGTTTTATGTGTAAAACCTGACTGATTCACTGACTCCTCCTCCTCCACACCAAAGACCATAACCTCAGGGCTCTCTCTCTTTCACTGCTACTGTCGCAATCTATTCTGCAGTGATAACCAGAAAACATAGTTCTGGGTGCTGGAACTGGAGCTCGCAAAGCTGACATAGACTCTTACATTCAATTCAAAGGGCTTTATTGGCATGGGAAACATATGTTTACATTACCGAAGCAAGTGAAATAGACAACAAAGAAAAGGGAAAATAAACCATGAACAGTAAATATTACACACACAAGTAAAAACAATATGTGTAGACATTTCAAAGGTTGTTGGCAGTGTTGTAACAATGTACAAATAGTTGAAATATGAAAGGAAAATACATACGGTTAAATAAAGGTTGTATTTACTATGGTGTTGTCGCTCCACTGGTTTCCCTTTTCTTGTGGCAACAGGTCACACATCTTGCTGCTGTGACGGCACACTGTGGTATTCCACCCAGTAGATATGGGAGTTTATCAAGATTGGATTCGTTTTGAAATTCCTTGTGTGTCTGTGTAATCTGAGGGAAATATGTCTCTCTAATATGGTCATACATTGGGCAGGAGGTTGGGAAGTGCAGCTCAGTTACCACCTCATTTTCCCATCATCTTGAAGATATTGTCTAATTTCTGTCCCTCATGAGGAGAGGGATAATGAAAGTTCACAAAGTAACAAGTAAAGGTCGGCCTATCAATTAGTTAGTGTTTTTACTGATATCAGTTTTGTTTATGAATTATTAAGTGTTTGAAACTCGAAATTCGAAGGCAATTAATGAAAAATCAGAATTTCTGCAGTTGAATTGGCTACAATGAGAGGTCAGAGTAGTCACAAAGTTCTGTAGAGTAAAGAAAAGTATAGTCCTGTACAGTACAGCACACGAGATGAAATCAAATGAGATGTTATTGGTCACATACACATGGTTAGCAGATGTTATTGGTCACATACACATGGTTAGCAGATGTTATTGGGCACATACACATGGTTAGCAGATGTTATTGGGCACATACACATGGTTAGCAGATGTTATTGGTCACATACACATGGTTAGCAGATGTTATTGGTCACATACACATGGTTAGCAGATGTTATTGGTCACATACACATGGTTAGCAGATGTTATTGGGCACATACACATGGTTAGCAGATGTTATTGGTCACATACACATGGTTAGCAGATGTTATTGGTCACATACACATGGTTAGCAGATGTTATTGGTCACATACACATGGTTAGCAGATGTTATTGGTCACATACACATGGTTAGCAGATGTTATTGTCACATACACATGGTTAGCAGATGTTATTGGTCACATACACATGGTTAGCAGATGTTATTGGTCACATACACATGGTTAGCAGATGTTATTGGTCACATGGTTAGCAGATGTTATTGGTCACATGGTTAGCAGATGTTATTGGTCACATGGTTAGCAGATGTTATTGGTCACATGGTTAGCAGATGTTATTGGTCACATACACATGGTTATTTTATTTTTATTTTTAAATTTTTTACCTTTATTTAACCAGGCAAGTCAGTTAAGAACACATTCTTATTTTCAATGACGGCCTGGGAACAGTGGGTTAACTAGCAGATGTTATTGGGCACATACACATGGTTAGCAGATGTTATTGGTCACATACACATGGTTAGCAGATGTTATTGGTCACATACACATGGTTAGCAGATGTTATTGGGCACATACACATGGTTAGCAGATGTTATTGGTCACATACACACGGTTAGCAGATGTTATTGTGAGTGTAGCGAAATGCTTGTACTTCTAGTGCAGCAATATCTAACAAGTAATATCTAAAAATTCCACAACAAATACCTAATACACACAAATCTAATTAAAGGAAATTAATAATAATATATAAATATATGGATGAGCAATGACAGAGTGGCATAGGCTAAGATACAATAGATGGTATAAAATACAGTATATGCATATGAAATGAGTAATGCAAGATATGTAAACATTATTAAAGTAACTAGTGTTCCATTTATTAAAGTGACCAATGATTTCAAGTTGAATATATTATAATGGACTACACTCTACTGTGCTGAACTCTACTGTGTTGTACTACTATGCTGAACTCTACTATACTGAACTCTACTGTGCTGTACTATACTGAACTCTACTGTGCTGAACTCTACTGTGCTGTACTATACTGAACTCTACTGTGCTGAACTATACTGTGTTGTACTATACTGAACTCTACTGTGCTGTACTATACTGAACTCTACTGTGCTGTACTATACTGAACTCTACTGTGCTGAACTCTACTGTGCTGTACTGTACTGAACTCTACTGTGCTGAACTCTACTGTGCTGAACTCTACTGTGCTGAACTCTACTGTGCTGAACTCTACTGTGCTGAACTCTACTATACTGAACTCTACTATACTGAACTCTACTGTGCTGAACTCTACTGTGTTGTACTATACTGTGTTGTACTATACTGAACTCTACTGTGCTGTACTATACTGAACTCTACTGTGCTGTACTATACTGAACTCTACTGTGCTGAACTATACTGAACTCTACTGTGCTGAACTCTACTGTGCTGAACTCTACTGTACTGAACTCTACTATACTGAACTCTACTATACTGAACTCTACTGTGCTGAACTCTACTGTGTTGTACTATACTGAACTCTACTGTGCTGTACTATACTGAACTCTACTGTGCTGAACTATACTGAACTCTACTGTGCTGAACTCTACTGTGCTGAACTCTACTGTACTGAACTCTACTATACTGAACTCTACTGTGCTGAACTCTACTGTGCTGAACTCTACTGTGCTGAACTCTACTGTGCTGTACTGTACTGAACTCTACTATACTGAACTCTACTGTGCTGTACTGTACTGAACTCTACTGTGCTGAACTCTACTGTACTGAACTCTACTATACTGAACTCTACTGTGCTGTACTATACTGAACTCTACTATACTGAACTCTACTGTGCTGTACTATACTGAACTCTACTATACTGAACTCTACTATACTGAACTCTACTGTGCTGTACTGTACTGAACTCTACTGTGCTGAACTCTACTGTACTGAACTCTACTATACTGAACTCTACTGTGCTGTACTATACTGAACTCTACTATACTGAACTCTACTGTGCTGTACTATACTGAACTCTACTATACTGAACTCTACTATACTGAACTCTACTGTGCTGTACTGTGCTGAACTCTACTGTACTGAACTCTACTGTACTGAACTCTACTGTGCTGTACTATACTGAACTCTACTGTACTGAACTCTACTGTGCTGTACTTTGATGTCCAAACTTGTGAAACGGTAGACTTTGTTAGCAGATGATGTTACTCTTCAATAACACAGACCCCCAAAGCAAATTAGGGAAAGGAAAATGGAAGTATTCTCATTCAAATAGTAGGAATCATGCGGGGAGGTAGATGTTCATGTGTTCAGTGATTCTCTCCTGAACAAAGAGACAGGATGTAGTTTATAACCCCGCCCTAGCCTGTGGTTGACCAATTAGAATTATTTGCAATAAAACTGTGCCAATGGCCAAATACCAACTATCCTGTTTCAGACTCAATATATAGACAAATTCCTCCCATGTCTCTGCATTAATCCCCTGTTACAGAAAATCCACAATTTCCCTTGATCCTTAGTACTTTATTGACCTCTCGTCCTCTGTCGTCCTCTCTCTGCGTTATCTTCGAAATATTCTTAACTTCTAGGATTGCTTCAGATTTGGTCTGGGCCATCCAAATTTGGTCTTGTTTGGGGTCAGAGCTCATTAAAATAATATCCAGGTGTGTAGAATAATACCCTTATATACAAAGAGGATTTTGCATATTTATATTTGTGTATCTATATAGGATACTTCACCGTGAAGAGAATGACATTCATATCCATCATTATGCATTTATTTGTTGTACAGATCCGGAACCCATGATGAAATTCCTTTTTCACAATTCCGTTACAGGATCTAAACCCACTTAAACTATCAAAATATATGTTTTTCAATGTGTCATATCATAGCTGACACCCCCTTCTTTCCGCAGACATCGTTGAATCTTCATTTGGATATTAAAATTTTTGGAAAACGTGGGAATAAAAAAACTGAGGGGGATTTTACAGAAATTCTGTTACCAAACTTGGCATCTGCACTGTTCTTCCAGAAAATGTGTTTTTGTAAAATTGTCATTTTGTTGTATAATTTGTTCACCTTTGAAATCAAAGATTTTTGTTTGGTATACAGGGCATTTGGAAAGTATTCAGACCCCTTTTTCACATTTTGTTATGTTACAGCCTTATTCTAAAATGGATTAAATGTTTTTTTCCCTCATCAATCTACATACAATACCCCAATGACAAAGCAAAAATTGTATTTAGTCTCTTTGCTGTGAGACTCGAAATTGAGCTCGGGTGCATCCTGTTTCCTTTGATCATCCTTGATGTTTCTACAACGTGATTGGAGTCCACCTGCGGTAAATTCTATTTATTGGACATGATTTTAAAAGCTACACACCTGTCTATATAAGGTCCCACAGTTGACAGTGCATGACAGAGCAAAAACCAAGACATGAGGTCAAAGGAATTGTCCATAGAGCTCCGAGACAGGATTGTGTCGAGGCACAGATTTGGGGAAGGGTACCAAAACATGTCTGTAGCATAGAAAGTCCCCAAGAACACAGTGGCCTCCATTCTTAAATGGAAGAAGTTTGTAACCACCAAGACTCTTCCTAGAGCTGGCCGCTGTGAGCAATCGGGGGAGAAGTGCCTTGGTCAGGGAGGTGACCAAGAACCCGATGGTCACTCGGGTCACGCTCCAGAGTTCCTCTGTGGAGTTGGGAGAACCTTCCAGAAAGACAACCATTTCTGTAGCACTTCACCATTTATTGTAGAGGCCAGATGGAAGCCACTCCTCAGTAAAAGGCACATGACAGCCCACTTGGTGTTTACCAAAATGGACTCTGACCATGAGAAACAAGATTCTCTGGATGAAACCCAGATTGAACTCTTTGGCCTGAATGCCAAGCATTACATCTGCAGGAAACCTGGCACCATCCCTATGGTGAAGCATAGTGGTGGCAGCATCATGCTGTGGGAATGTTTTTCCACGGCAGGGACTGGGAGACTAGTCAAGATCGAGGGAAAGATGAACGAAGCAAAGTACAGAGAGCCTTGATGAAAACCTGCTCCAGAGCGCTCAGGACCTCAGACTGAGGCGAAGGTTCACCTTCCAACAGGACAATGATCCTAAGCACACAGCCAAGACAACGCAGGAGTGTCTTCGTGAGAAGTCTCTAAATGTCCTTGAGCGGCTAAGCCAGAGCACGGACTTTAACCTGGGGAGACCTGAAAATAGCTGTGCAGCGATGCTCCCCATCCAACTAGACAGAGCTTGAGAAGATCTGCAGAGAAGAATGGGAGAAACTCCCCAATTACAGGTGTGCCAAGCTTGTAGCGTCACACTCAAGAAGACTCGAGGCTGTAATTGCTGCCAAAGGTGCTTCAACAAAGTACTGAGTAAAGGGTCCACATACTTATGTACATTTTCAAAAATGTCTAAACCTGTTTTTGCTTTGTCATTATGGTGTATAGATTGATGAAAAAAACAAAAATTTAATCAATTTAGAATAAGGCTGTAACGTTAACAAAATATGGAAAAAGTAATGGGGTCTGAATACTTTTCCGAATGCACTGGCCATTTTTAAGTCTGTTACTTGTCCTACACTATATAAGTAATGTGGCGCTATTTGGGGGACAGTCCATGAGTATACTTTACCCTTTAGTCATATCTTATCTGTGAACTGTGTTCCTGGAGTTGTAAGTGTCTGAGGACAATATGGCACAGTAACGTAAGACTGATGGCACCATGAGAAAGGATGGGGCGACAGATATCATCATTGAAACGGAGAGATACTCTCCCTTCCATTCTGCCTGTCTTTTATCTCCAACTCCTCGAAGGTTGGTACACACACACACACACACACACACACACACATTTTAACTCTGATTTTCTTAAAACTGCATATGTGGTTAAGGGCTTGTAAGTAAGCATTTCACGGTAAGGTCAGCACCTTGTATTCAGTGCATGTGACATATCAAATTAGATTTTACTCACTCGAACCTCCCTCTCATTGTAAAGTTGTAAAGCAGAAAGATGCCGTTGGCTAGCTCCCATCCTTCCTGCAGGTGTCTGTTTCCCTTATTGGATTGCTTTCCCCTACCAGTTATACTTGGTCTCCTTCTGGAGTTGGCGCTTACAGCGGTGCTGGACTGCCAGCGGTGCTAGACTACCAGCGGTGCTAGACTATCAGCGGTGCTAGAGTACTGGACTACCAGCGGTGCTGGACTACCAGCGGTGCTAGACTACCAGCGGTGCTAGACTACTGGACTACCAGCGGTGCTGGACTACCAGCGGTGCTAGACTACTGGACTACCAGCGGTGCTAGACTACCAACGGTGCTAGACTACTGGACTACCAGCGGTGCTAGACTACCAACGGTGCTAGACTACTGGACTACCAGCGGTGCTGGACTACCAGCGGGGCTAGACTACTGGACTACCAGCGGTGCTAGACTACCAGCGGTGCTGGACTACCAGCGGTGCTAGACTACCAGCGGTGCTGGACTACCAGCGGTGCTAGACTACCAACAGTGCTAGACTACCAACGGTGCTAGACTACCAGCGGTGCTAGACTACCAGCGGTGCTAGACTACCAATGGTGCTAGACTACCAACGGTGCTAGACTACCAACGGTGCTGGACTACCAACGGTGCTGGACTACCAGCGGTGCTAGACTACCAGCGGTGCTAGACTACCAGCGGTGCTAGACTACCAGCGGTGCTAGACAACCAGCGGTGCTAGACTACCAGCGGTGCTAGCCTACCAGCGGTGCTGGACAACCAGCGGTGCTAGACTACCAGCGGTGCTAGACAACCAGCGGTGCTAGACTACTGGACTACCAGCGGTGCTGGACTACCAGCAGTGCTGGACTACCAGACTACCAGCGGTGCTGGACTACCAGCGGTGCTAGACTACTGGACTACCAGCGGTGCTGGACTACCAGACTACCAGCGGTGCTGGACTACCAGACTACCAGCGGTGCTGGACTACCAGACTACAAGCGGTGCTAGACTACCAGACTACCAGCGGTGCTAGACGCAGCCATAGTGTCTCACATCATGTTCAACTCACTGGGAGTTGACTGTGGCTGTGGTTGACTGTGGTTGTAAACATGATCTTCAGAACCAGGGGAGTATCCCAGGCTTCTATTGACTGTGGTTGTAAACATGATCTTCAGAACCAGGGGAGTATCCCAGGCTTCTATTGACTGTGGTTGTAAACATGATCTTCAGAACCAGGGGAGTATCCCAGGCTTCTATTGACTGTGACTTGTAAACATGATATTCAGAACCAGGGGAGTATCCCAGGCTTCTATTGACTGTGACTGTAAACATGATTTTCAGAACCAGGGGAGTATCCCAGATTTTGTATTGATATGACTGTGTGCATATCCTGTTGTGTCATACAATACCTTTCATCAGCTAAGTTGTTTTTAACAGAAGGATTTGCCTCATTTAAAATAAAAGGCCAGGCTGTGGGTGTATTGTATATGAATAATACCCGTTTGTTTTTCCCAACCCTTTTATTTATGGCCACATACTCTGTTCTGAGCGGATATAACGGTTGAGGTGATTTCTCTTCTCAGAGCATGGGTCTTCTTGTGCTAGTTTAGCATGTCACAGAGCTGAATACAGAGCTCCATGATGAGCCTCGAGGGAGGGGAGGGGAGGGGAGGGGAGGGGAGGGGAGGGAGAGAGGGGAGGGGAGGGAGGGAGGGAGGGAGGGAGAGAGGGAGGGAGAGAGAGAGGGAGGGAGGGAGGGAGGGAGGGAGGGAGGGAGGGAGGGAGGGAGGGAGGGAGGGAGGGAGGGAGGGAGGGAGGGAGGGAGGGAGGGAGGGAGGGAGGGAGGGAGGGAGGGAGGAGGGGAGGGGAGGGAGTGGGGGGGAGGGGAGAGAGCGAGGGGGGAGGGAGTGAGGTGAGTGAGTGAGGTGAGTGAGTGAGTGAGGTGAGGTGAGTGAGGTGAGTGAGTGAGTGAGTGAGTGAGGTGAGTGAGGTGAGTGAGGTGAGTGAGTGAGTGAGTGAGTGAGTGGAGGGGAGGGAGGAGAGGAGCGAGAGAGGAGCAGGTGAAAGAGCGAGGTGAGAAAGAGAGACTGCTGCTGACTGTTTAAACATGCCTGGAAGCTCGGGCGGTTTGAGGTTGTGTGTGTATACTACGGGTGTGTGTTTGGGGTGTGTGTGAGTGTAGTATGTAGGGCTGGGCGATATGGCCTATAAATCATATCTATATTGTTTTCAAACTTATGGCCGATTCACTGTATGTAGAGTATCTCGCTTAAAACAAATCTCGAAATAAGCTTGGTTGTACAATATTTAAAGGTCAAATTTAGTGCATTTCAAACAGTCAGCAGTAATCTACGTAATTCAGGGCTTGTGAATGTATACCTAGGCTAAATATAAGCCTTGCGCAACGTGATTATAATTTTTTTGCAAAAATCACTGCTCTGGCTTACAGGTTTGTCTATGAAAAATGCAATTTTGAAGATAAATTTAACCAGAACCATGCATACATAATGTACATTCACTAATAATGACTAGCAGGCATTATAGAACCTCAAATGCAATAGCAAGTTACAACCACTTGTCAGAGAGGAAGAACTGTTGGAAGAACATCAACATTTTGCTACACCTGCTAACATCTGCAAAATATGTGTAGGGGTGTGTGTTAATGGGAAGGTGGCGACGACGACACCAAAGACAACATGAGAACAAGCGGACATAAACACTCATAAAAACGAAAAATACAACTAGATTCTTGTGATACAGGCATTTGGAATAACGTGCCGAAAACCATAAAATCGAATGAATCTGGGAACAAAATGTGAAATGATTTGAAACTTTAAAAAAAAAAAATAATATTATTCCTAACCTTTTAAAAATTATTATTAACACTCTAAAACTGTTGGTCTGTTCCAGCTCAGCAAGAATCATAATGGTGACATTTTCTCTTGATTTAACATTAAGGTTCTACTCTGAAGTACTTTTTTTTATCTAAAGGTAGTGAAAGGTAACAAAATGGTTTAAAAATGATTTACAACTTCCCTGTCCAGAAGCACAGTTGAAAAATGTTTTTGTTAATTCACTATGACAATTAAATTATCACAACTAAATAAGTGTGATTGCAGTCTATACATTCACCATGAATGTGTAGACAAGTTGAGTCAAACTATGACAGGAAATTACTATTCATTTAGTCAATCATAATAACCGTTAGTCACCTTTCATGACCTCAAACACACCTTGATGATGTTGTCTGGCTGTCGGCTATGTTACAACATTTACTCTTACATGGCACCAGTGGTGGAAAAAGTACCCAGTAAAATCCTACTTGAGGGAAAGTATTTGGTTTAAATATACTTAAGAATCAAGTATAAATCATTTCAAATTCCTTATTAAGGATAGCCAGGGGCACACTCCAACACTGACATACAGTGCCTTGCAAAATTATTCATCCCCCTTGGCGTTTTTCCTATTTTGTTGCATTACAACCTGTAATTTAAATATATTTTTATGTGGATTTCATGTAATGAACATACACAAAATAGTCCAAATTGGTGAAGTGAAATAAAAAAATAACTTGTTTTCAAAAAATTCTAAAAAATGGAAGTGGGGTGTATATGTAAAGTAGGGCACTATATAGGTGATCTGGTTAAAAGTAGGGCACTATATAGGGGATCTGGTTAAAAGTAGGGCACTATATAGGGGATCTGGTTAAAAGTAGGGCACTATATAGGTGATCTGGTTAAAAGTAGGGCACTATATAGGTGATCTGGTTAAAAGTAGGGCACTATATAGGGGATCTGGTTAAAAGTAGGGCACTATATAGGTGATCTGGTTAAAAGTAGGGCACTATATAGGTGATCTGGTTAAAAGTAGGGCACTATATAGGGTGCCATTTGGGACGTAGATCAGGCGTTCAGACTGCTACAGACTGTTGAGTCTCTTGATTCCTTGGCTTAACCTGTTAAACTGGCTCTGTATTTTAATAAAACACCTCCATGATCAGGTATCGTGACACCTCCGTGAATACCAAAATTAACTTAGAAGATTTGCTGGATTCTGATGATGACACTTGAAACTATATAAGGCTAAGGCTATGCAGGATTAGTGCCCCCCCCCCCCAATTTGGCATAATATCAACCAATGTGTTAACTATTTATACACTAATACATTAGTTTATAAACCACTTATCAGTTCTATACCTTAACGACGGTGTCAGTTCCCCACCATCTGCTTATCATACATCATCATACTGCTGCTATCATCATAGGGGCTCCCGAGTGGCACAGGGACTCTGATTTCTCATTTCTTTAGATTTTCCCATGATGTCAAGCAAAGAGGCAGTGAGTTTGAAGGTAGGCCTTGAAATACATCCACATGTACACCTCCAATTGACTCAAATTATGTAAATTAGCTTATCAGAAGCTTCTAAAGCAATGACATCATTTTCTGGAATTTTCCAAGCTGTTTAAAGCCACAGTCAACTTAGTGTATGTAAACTTCTGACCCACTGGAATTGTCATACAGTGAATTATAAGTGAATAAATCTGTCTGTAAACAATTGTTGGAAAAATGACTTGTGTCATGCACAAAGTAGATGTTCTAACCGACTTGCCAAAACAATAATTTGTTAACAAGAAATTTGTGGAGTGGTTGAAAAACCACTGAATCTTTAGTCATGTATATGATCTCTGCGGGAACTGAACCCACAACCTTGGGTGTTAGTGCTCTTATCAACTGGGTGAAACATGATGCCCTGTAGTATATAGTACCATTCACATGTCATGAACACAGCACCTTGATGCCCTGTAGTATAGAGTACCATTCACATTTCATGAACACAGCACCTTGATGCCCTCTAGTATATAGTTAATACCATTCACATGTCATGAACACAGCACCTTGATGCCCTCTAGTATATAGTACCATTCACATGTCATGAACACAGCACCATGATGCCCTGTAGTATATAGTTAATACCATTCACGTGTCATGAACACAGCACCTTGATGCCCTGTAGTATAGAGTACCATTCACATTTCATGAACACAGCACCTTGATGCCCTCTAGTATATAGTTAATACCATTCACATGTCATGAACACAGCACCATGACGCCCTGTAGTATAGAGTTAATAACATTCACAACTTTCTACTTCAGTTAGGCCGTGCTGATGGAAATCTAGTTGGGTCCAGTCAGTCTGCGTCCTACTTAGCACCCTAAAATAGGCTATTATAGGCAGTTATTTCCCCGTCTGACAAACAAACATGTCTGGAGGCTGATCTTATGGAGTGGGATGTGGGATGGAATTTGACGCTGATATCGACCTGAATGTCTTTTTTACGCCAGCACTTACAGCACGGAATAAAGTGGTAGCTGGTAACCATGGTAATAACACAGTTGGTTACAACGTTTCATAGTGAAACACAACGATGACATGCTTGGCAAAGGCAGACACCTCTGACCTCTACTCGGATGCCTGCCCTTGGCAGTGTGAGTGGATTGTTAGGTGCTGGAGACGATGAGTGATATTTGATTGCCAAGGAAACACTTTGTCATAACCTCTCAACAGTTATTTGTCTGAGGCTTATCCTGGTGCTCTGAGGTGTAGAAGACCACGTGAAGTTTGATCTCACGGCTATTCCTGCAGGCTGGCATAGATACAGAGTGGATGTAGTATAATGGGCCATTCCCCTTATTACAAAGCGTTGCATCACATTGGTTCATATGATATGATACAATCTGCCCAGTGCCCCGCCCACATTTCTGATCCATCTTCAGCTGAGTAGCGTACATCTTCCCTCTCTCCCTGTTCCAGTGGAGCTCTGCCAGCCAGGCCTACTGCAGATTGTAAGCTACTCAGCTGATATTTTCTTTATCTACATCTTTATTTGATTTAACTAGGCAAGTCAGTTAGGAACAAATTCAGCCTATGAACAATGACGGCCTAGAAACGGGGTTAACTGCCTTGTTCAGGAGGCAGAACGACAGCTTTTTACGTTGTCAGCTCGGTGGGATTTGATCTTGCAACCTTTTGGTCCAACACTCTAACCAGTAGGCTACCTGCCGCCCCTGATAAAGCAGAGTTGGCCAGAGGACCACACTAAATAGTCATATCCTCTTCGGGCCGCTGTGTTTGATCTGGGACAGATGCTAGGAAGAAGTAGGAAGTGGTTTTGGGGGTCCACAGAGGTGATTTCTAGCCGGAGTCAGTCTGTGTGCCAAAACAAACATGTTTTGTCTGACAATGACAGTGAATTTGTCAAGAGCACGAACACATCTGGGACTATACATTTGAGATGCAGCTGATATACAGTGTATGATTGAGGGCAACATTTCCCTACCAAATGCAAAAACCAAGTGAGACCAGGGGAGGGCCACACTGACCTGTACCAGGGTCCAGCTGTATGACTGTTTAGAACAGCACTTCCAACTGGAGAGGGAAAACAAGGTCACCTCAGTCTGACGACACTACTGTATCCTGTCTGTATTGACCTAGCATCTTCATGACTCTTCTTCTCCGCACTTCTTTTCTTCATGTTCCTCTTCTTCATAATCTCTATCGGGTAATGTTTACGATTACAGCATGCCTTGGGGATATCGTAGTGCTGTCTGTCAGTCCTTCCTGTCTCTATTTCCATAACTTCCTGGAGCTCCGTGGTACACTGACTGTTTTTCTTGCTCAACATACAGTCCATGTCTTCTAAACACAGTGGAGGAGTCAAAAGGGATCGTACAGGGGTTCCCAACCTTTAATATTCTGGCCCCCTGAGTAACCATCTCACTAAGGAATGCAATCACTAATATGACAAGAGGAACTGATGATGCGCTACCCAATTTTGGAAATTGCTTCTTGTGCATTCTACTATTACAACATTCAAGAGTAAGTTTAAAGCCGGACTGGGTTCCCCCTGCCGACGCCACAGTTTGGGAACCACTGGGATAGTAGAAACATCATGTTCATCCATCGTCCCCCACATTCTGGTCTTTCCTTTCCCACTAGCAACACTCTTAGAAAGAAGGTTCTTCAATTGTCCTCATAGGAAGACCTTATGAAAATAAAAATTTTTGGTTCCAAGTGGAACCCTTTCGATAATACAAGGTTCCATGTAATTACTAAAAGGTTCTGAATAGAATAAAAAGGTTTGTTGGTGATGAACAAGGTTCTAAACGTGTAGCTCACTCCCCCACCGTTCTGTACATGTCTCTACATCCCTAACATTCCTGTTGAATCAAAACATTCCCTATCCCGTGGAGCTGTCAGGAATTTTTGCATGTAGCCTGTGTAAGCAGGAGTCTGGGTACATGGAGCCTGTGTAAGCAGGAGTCGGGGTACATGGAGACTGTGTATGCAGGAGTTGGGGTACATGGAGCCTGTGTAAGCAGGAGTCGGGGTACATGGAGCATGTGTATGCAGGAGTCGGGGTACATGGAGACTGTGTATGCAGGAGTCGGGGTACATGGAGACTGTGTATGCAGGAGTCGGGGTACATGGAGCCTGTGTAAGCAGGAGTCGGGGTACATGGAGCATGTGTATGCAGGAGTCGGGGTACATGGAGACTGTGTATGCAGGAGTCGGGGTACATGTAGCCTGTGTAAGCAGGAGTCGGAGTACATGGAGACTGTGTATGCAGGAGTTGGGGTACATGGAGCCTGTGTAAGCAGGAGTCGGGGTACATGGTGAATGTGTATGCAGGAGTCGGGGTACATGGAGACTGTGTATGCAGGAGTCGGGGTACATGGAGCCTGTGTAAGCAGGAGTCGGGGTACATGGAGCATGTGTATGCAGGAGTCGGGGTACATGGAGCATGTGTATGCAGGAGTCGGGGTACATGGAGCATGTGTATGCAGGAGTCGGGGTACATGGAGACTGTGTATGCAGGAGTCGGGGTACATGGAGCCTGTGTATGCAGGAGTCGGGGTACATGGAGCATGTGTATGCAGGAGTCGGGGTACATGGAGACTGTGTATGCAGGAGTCGGGGTACATGGAGACGTGGGTGGGTGTCAAAGGCCTCCGTTGTTGGAATGAGAAACAGATGTTAGAATGGAATTCTCCTGACTGCAGCAGTTTCTCACGGCTGTGCTTTGAGCTTCCCTCTTTCCCTTTTTCCTCTCTCTCTGGCTCTCTCTCTATCCTCTCTCTCCCTCTCCTTTTCTCTATCTCTCTCTCCCTCTCTCCCTCTCCTTTTCTCTCTCTCTGGCTCTCTCTCCATGTCTCTTTCGCTCTCCCTCACTCTTATCTTTGGTGGTGTCTCTCTCTCCCCCCCCTCTCTCTGGCTCTCTCTCCATGTCTCTCTCTCTCTATCCTGTCTTAATCTCTACATGTATTTTCTATCTAAAACTGTTATTTTTTTCCCCCAGTCAGTTTCTCTCTTCCTCCTCTCTCTCTGTAAGATTCAAATGTATTTCTCAGCCTCCCTCTGGTTTTAGTCTCTCTGTTTGTGTTCCAGGGGATTTCTGGCCCAACCTCAGTCTGTAGTTCTGGAAGGGCTCATAGAGAAGCATCCCACCACTGTGATGTCAAACAAGGCATTGGGAGAGACCGAGACATTCAGATATTTAAAAAATTCTCTGTCTGAATGGTGTTAAATACTTAAGTAGTAGTTTCAAGTATTTTTTTGTTAAGTTTTTGGGAGTATCTGTACTTTACTATTTTTGACAACTTTTACTCCACTACATTCCTAAAGAAAATAATGTACTTTTTACTTTACATACATTTTCCCTGACACCCAAACGTATTCGTTATGCTTCGAATCCTCTGTCAGGACAGCAATATGTTCCAATCCACACACCTATCAATATAGCACGTTGTCATCCCTACAGCCTCTGATCTGGCGGACTCACTAAACACAACTGGAGTGTTTGTAAAGGATGTCTGAGTGTTGGCGTGTGCCCCTGTCTGTCCGTGAAAAAAACAAATCAGGAATCGTGCCGTTCGGTTTACATAATATCAGGAGTTTGATGTATAGCTTTTACTTTTTACCCAATTATGACAATTTAGTACTTTTTCCACAACAGTACTGTAGTACATTTAAACCAGATACTTTTGGACTTTTACTCAAATAGTATTTTACTGGGTGACTTTTACTTGAGTCATTTTCTATTAAGGTGTCTTTTACTTTCATTCAAGTAGGACATTTGAGGTACTTTTTCCACCACTGCTCTGTTGTATTCCGGGGCTCTTCTGTGTTCTGTCTGCCTGGCTCTGACGCTAGCTTGCCACGTTGACAGAAATACTCCATCCTGGCCGCTATCCCGGGCTGAAGGCAGGAAGTGGGTCTCTCTTTTTGTTTGACTGCTGGGCTGCTGCTGTGGACACTGCTCTGGTGTTGAATCACTGTTTAATGATGGGAAGTTCAGCTCTTTTTTACTGACTTTACTGACATTACTGCCCAGAGCATGCAGGAACACTTAGGGGCGAACGACGAACTGAAAACTTGAGTCATGATTCTACGAGCCTCTCGTTCACATGTTGTTCACCATAGGGGGCTTATTGGAGCAGTCATTTGTTTGAATGAGACTTGTAAACGTGTGTTTGAAACAATGTAAATGTGTTGATTGAATTGGCAAACAAATACGATTCTTTCTTGATACATTTGAATCAAGGTCTAGTTGTGGTCGCTACCGGACTAGATTGTGAACTCATGCATTGCTTGACTGCCGTGAGGGTGATAAGCACAGTTGTTCGTGCACTGCAGCCCCCCCCCCCTGAACGATTAGTTTGAGTTTGTTGACCAGAGGCTGTGTGTGTTTTGGTTCTACAAAGCTGTGTCCATCGTAATATTCAATAATCAATTAATTGCATTCATTCTTTCCAGCAAGTTGAACGTGCAACTAAAATTAACGAATGATGACTCTTGGGTCAGTAAAGAGTCATGCAAAAAGAATGACTTGTTCGCCAACTGCACATCGCTAATTACTGCTGTGGACACTGTTCTGGTATTTCATCACTGGGCTGCTGTGGACACTGTTCTAGTATTTCATCACTGGGCTGCTGTGGACACTGTTCTGGTATTTCATCACTAGTCTACTGGGCTGCTGTGGACACTGTTCTAGTATTTCATCACTAGTCTCCTGGACTGCTGTGGACACTGTTCTAGTATTTCATCACTGGGCTGCTGTGGACACTGTTCTAGTATTTCATCACTGGGCTGCTGTGGACACTGTTCTGGTATTTCATCACTAGTCTACTGGGCTGCTGTGGACACTGTTCTAGTATTTCATCACTAGTCTCCTGGACTGCTGTGGACACTGTTCTAGTATTTCATCACTGGACTGCTGTGGACACTGTTCTAGTATTTCATCACTGGGCTGCTGTGGACACTGTTCTAGTATTTCATCACTGGGCTGCTGTGGACACTGTTCTGGTATTTCATCACTAGTCTACTGGGCTGCTGTGGACACTGTTCTAGTATTTCATCACTAGTCTCCTGGACTGCTGTGGACACTGTTCTAGTATTTCATCACTGGACTGCTGGGGACACTGTTCTAGTATTTCATCACTGGGCTGCTGTGGACACTGTTCTAGTATTTCATCACTGGGCTGCTGTGGACACTGTTCTGGTATTTCATCACTAGTCTACTGGGCTGCTGTGGACACTGTTCTAGTATTTCATCACTAGTCTCCTGGACTGCTGTGGACACTTCTGGTATTTCATCACTAGTCTACTGGGCTGCTGTGGACACTGTTCTGGTATTTCATCACTAGTCTACTGGGCTGCTGTGGACACTGTTCTAGTATTTCATCACTAGTCTACTGGACTGCTGTGGACACTGCTCTGGTATTTCATCACTGGGCTGCTGTGGACACTGTTCTGGTATTTCATCACTAGTCTGCTGGGCTGCTGTGGACACTGTTCTGGTATTTCATCACTAGTCTGCTGGGCTGCTGTGGACACTGTTCTAGTATTTCATCACTAGTCTGCTGGGCTGCTGTGGACACTGTTCTGGTATTTCATCACTAGTCTGCTGGGCTGCTGTGGACACTGTTCTAGTATTTCATCACTAGTCTCCTGGACTGCTATGGACACTTCTGGTATTTCATCACTAGTCTCCTGGACTGCTGTGGACACTGTTCTGGTATTTCATCACTAGTCTACTGGGCTGCTGTGGACATTGCTCTGGTATTTCATCACTAGTCTGCTGGGCTGCTGTGGACACTGTTCTGGTATTTCATCACTAGTCTGCTGGGCTGCTGTGGACACTGTTCTGGTATTTCATCACTAGTCTACTGGACTGCTGTGGACACTCTTCTGGTATTTCATCACTAGTCTACTGGACTGCTGTGGACACTGTTCTGGTATTTCATCACTAGTCTACTGGACTGCTGTGGACATTGCTCTGGTATTTCATCACTAGTCTACTGGACTGCTGTGGACACTGCTCTGGTATTTCATCACTAGTCTACTGGGCTGCTGTGGACACTGCTCTGGTATTTCATCACTAGTCTACTGGGCTGCTGTGGACACTGCTCTGGTATTTCATCACTAGTCTACTGGGCTGCTGTGGCTGAATAGGGGATGGAAGGCCGTATTAACCACCATGGAAACCATGGTGAAACCATGGTGAAAATGAGCATATCAGTGTGGACTCCTGGCTGGATGAAAGAGCAGGGGGAATCTGTGTAGAGCTCCGTCTCTAACAGTCTATGGAACACTGGGATGTCTAATGTGTTGATTAGACATGACACAATCGGGTTCTAAACCATTAGTGATCTGATGACTCACCCCTCTCTCACACAGTGTCTTATTGACTGGCGGTTTACCCCTCCTCACCCGGCCCGCCCAACACAGGCATCCTCATCATTTAGCTCAACTGTAGTTTCAAGTTTCCCTTTTCTTCTATTGTCACGTGCACAACTACTACGTTGGGAGTGAGGATTATATTCCTACCTGAAAGTGTAAAAGGATGTGATTTTAGTGGAGGACACAGCTGAAACCACAGCATTCGACTAACGTCTTTACTTAACAAGATAATACAACTTACAGGATGCTATTAATAACTAATGGAATTCTTACCTCACCAGTTCTACCTGCACATGACCATCTGATCATTTATCACTCCAGTGTTAATCTGCTAAATTGTAATTATTCTCTCCTATGGTCTATTATTCTCCTACCTCCTCATGCCTTTTGTACACAATGTATATAGACTTTTTTTTCTACTGTGTTATTGACTTGTTAATTGTTTACTCCATGTGTAACTCTGTTGTTGTCTGTTCACACTGCTATGCTTTATCTTGGCCAGGTCGCAGTTGTAAATGAGAACTTGTTCTCAACTAGCCTACCTGGTTAAATAAAGGTGAAATATATATATATATATATATATTTTTAAATACATCTCATGACCATAAGGAAAACAGAATAATATGATTATTTATATTGTATATAAATGTATATACACAGTTGGGGTCTCGCACATAAAGACAAATATTTTATTACATAAGTCATTGATTTTATTTATGTTTGGTACTAGAGACAGTAGGTAAAGAAAAGGTCAGACATTATGGATAATGGTGGTTGTTAGCATGCCCTCTCTCTCTCTCTCTCTCTCTCTCTCTCTCTCTCTCTCTCTCTCTCTCTCTCTCTCTCTCTCTCTCTCTCTCTCTCTCTCTCAATTCAATTCAATTCAATTCAATTCAATTCAATTCAAGGGCTTTATTGGCATGGGAAACATGTGTTAACATTGCCAAAGCAAGTGAGGTAGACAACATACAAAGTGAATATATAAAGTGAAAAACAACAAAAATTAACAGTAAACATTACACATACAGACGTTTCAAAACAGTAAAGACATTACAAATGTCATATTATATATATATACAGTGTTCTAACAATGTACAAATGGCTAAAGGACACAAGATAAAATAAATAAGCATAAATATGGGTTGTATTTACAATGGTGTTTGTTCTTCACTGGTTGCCCTTTTCTCGTGGCAACAGGTCACAAATCTTGCTGCTGTGATGGCACACTGTGGAATTTCACCCAGTAGATATGGGAGTTTTTCAAAATTGGATTTGTTTTCGAATTCTTTCTCTCTCTCTGTCTCTGTCTCTCTGTCTCTCTGTCTCTCTGTCTCTCTGTCTCTCTGTCTCTCTGTCTCTTTCTCTGTGTGTGTGTGCTGTGTTTTGTTGTAGAGAGAGAGTGTGATCCAGTTATGTCAATATTTCTCCTAATTAACCTTCATGCCATCACACACACACACACACCTGCTGTTCTGTAGTGCGGGGCATGGCTGTTCTGCTCTGTAGTGCGGGGCATGGCTGTTCTGCTCTGTAGTGCGGGGCATGGCTGTTCTGCTCTGTAGTGCGGGGGATGGCTGTTCTGCTCTGTAGTGCGGGGGATGGTATATCAGAACACGTTTTGAATAGGGATGAAATAGATCTCCAAGAACAGTTGCGTTATCGTTGCACTAAGCAGGGGAATCAGTTACACAAAATTATTTGACAGTTTCAAAGCCTCTTAATGTTCATTGCATAGCATCAGCAATCCAGGGTTTATATACATCATTGGTTGCACGGCACGCCCACCCTCATCTTCCTCCCTCGCAGCCACACCATCGCCATCATCAACTTTCATCCAGTTCCTCTCCAGACAGAGACCGACAGATGTTCCCCTGGACTCAGTCAGGGTTATGTTTCAAATGGCACACTATTCCCTATATTGTGCACTACTTTTTTACCTGCGCTCTCTACTAATTCTCAAAAGTAGTGCACTATATAGGGAATAGGGTGCCATAGGGACTACGGCAACATGATATTCTTCTGTGAGATCACACATGACGAAGTCTGTTTTCAGTTGTCTACTGAACTGTACACTCTTCTCAAATATACTCGTCACAGTTAAGCTGTGAAAAAGCTCTGTCCATTTTGCAGTTTGGTGCTTTTATTATAAACTTTAAGGTAATTTGTTACATTGTTTTCCCACACTTGTTGGAGGGAGACATATACCATTTTATAGTCCCTGATATGTGTATAATATGTTATTTTATCGGTTTATTATGTTGTGTATTAACTAGAGGTCGACTGATTCTGATTTGTCAACGCCGATACCAATACTGATTATTGGAGGCCCAAAAAAAGCCAATCCCGATTAATCAGCCGGTTATATATTTTTTGTAATAATGACAATTACAACAATCCCCCGAGCTGACAATGTGAAAATCTGTCGTACTGCCCCTGAACAAGGCAGTTAACCCACCATTCCTAGGCCGTCATTGAAAATAAGAATGTGTTCTTAACTGACTTGCCTAGTTAAAGATTAAATAAAGGTGTACATTTTTTTACTTTTTAAATGGTGTCCAAAAATACCGATTTCCGATTGTTATGAAAACTTGAAATCGCCCCTAATTAATCGGCCATTCCGATTAATCGGTCGACCTCTAGTATTAACTCATTGTTTTTCAAACCTCTCCTCGGGAACCCCCAGATGTTTCACAATTGTGTTGTAGCCCAGAACTAGCTCACCTAATTCACCTAGTTAAGGGCTTGGTAGTTGGTTGACAAGTGGAATCAGGTGTGCTAGCTCTGGAATAGTTCAAATACATAGAACAACTGGGGGTTCCCCGAACTCTACATTCCCATGCAGCAGTGCTAACGTGATGTCCCCTCTGTCTGTCTTCTACAGTGTGTGGGACTGCCCTGTGTCCTGGTGCCTCCCATGTCCTGGCCTGCTGAGGCTGTGGCTGCTGCTGGGTCTGGTGTCTGCTCGCTGGGCTTGGGCTAGAGCTGAACCAGGGCTTCTACTGGTGCTGGTGAGTGTCCCATCCCAGGGGCCTGGAGGAGCCTAGTCCGTCTGGGCCAAGGGGCCTCTCCGGACCACCTCCCAGACACACGAAGATGAACAAACTGACCAGCTTCCACAACAACAAAGCTATGCAGGACCGCCGCTGTGTCTGCGTCTTCCTCCCCAACGACGACACTCTCAACGTAATTGTCAATGTGAGTTCTGTGGGGGTCTCACCTAGCTGTTTAAGATTAATGGCCTTACTGTAAGTGGCTCTGGATAAGACCGTCTGCTAAATGACTCAAATGGAAATGTGTGTCTATAGTACCTCAATACTTTTCAGGTACATATGAGATAAGACCACTGGTATGAAGACTGCAGCAGGGAAACAGTTATATGTATGATTGGATTATATTTGTGAGTAACACATATATTATAGTGTATTGTCCAAAAGCCAGGGTCAGGAACGGCAGTAATTGTTTTCAAACTGGCAATACCATTCATGGTTGTTTCACAGTGTGTCTAAATGACTCTCTGATCTCCTCCTGTATGTCCTGACCTCTAACCCCATGCTGTGTGTTCTCTCTCTGCTCAGGTGAAGACATTGTGTCAGGAGCTGCTGGTCCAGGTGTGTGACCTGCTCCGACTGAAGGACTGTCACCTGTTTGGACTCAGCGTCATTCAGAGTAAGAATGGTTTACCATTTTGTGTGTGTCTCTGTTTGCTGTGTCTGACATCTCTCACCTCACTGTAATGTCTTTTCCCATCTCAGCCTTACTGAATGGGGCCCATTGTCTCTGTGGTCAAAGTCACAGCATAGTTTACTGTGTGTTATATCAGCGCTATGAGTAGTTAACCTTCCCTCTGTACAGTCCCAATGAGTTACACCTCAATTCTCCAGAAGTGTGCACTTCTCCCCACACATTGAAAAGCATTGTAGTGGTGTGTATACATGGGAGGAGCCATCTCTGTCAAACAGCCTTAACCAGTCCTTCTGGTGATGTCTGTCTGTCTCTCTGTCTGTCTCTCTGTCTGTCGGTTTCTTTGTCTGTCGGTTTCTCTGTCTCTGTTAGTGATGCATCGATATTACATTTTTGGACGTTATCGATATCCAATATTTTCCTTGCCAAAAAAAACAATACCGATATTTAACATTTTAGGAGCCTTTTAAGCATTCTAGTACAGTTAAATAGTTAACACACACACATGGACGCAGTGGTCTAAGGCACTGCATCTCAGTGAAAGAGGCGTCACTACAATCCCTGGTTCGAATCCAGGCTATATCACATCCGGCCGTGATTGGGAGTCCCATAGGGCGGTGCACAATTGGCAAGCATCGTTCGGGGTAGGCCGTCATTGTAAATAAGAATTTGTTCTTAACTGACTTGCCTAGTTAAATAAAGGTTACACACACACCACACTGACCAAAAAGTTATTTTGTTGGCATTTACATATGTCCCCATTACCAGTCAAATATAATCAAAACGTATTTATTTCACTTACTTGCTGTGCTGTTTCCTTGTTCATTTGTTCAGTCGTTTCATTCTCAACCAGGATTTCTATGGAACGCAGTTTGGGTCTTTGCTGTCAAAGAAAGATACACGTCAAATAACACAATGTGACCAATCAGGACCTGAATATGACCGCACGTCACATCATTTAACGCGTTCATTCATTATTTACGTAGTTGTTTCACATTGATTACACTATCACTCGTATTTCATATGTGACAACGATTCATCGACATGTAGGCTATGATGCTGGTAAAGTTGTCTCGTGCACCTACAGTGCTGGTCATTTAAAAAAAAAAGAAGCTAGCTAGCTCATGGATACAAACAATGTCCTTCCCCAAAAACAGCTGACTAGTCTGCTACCTAGCTGCGCTAGATCGAGGGTTGGGTGGGGTGACAGAAGTATGTGGGTAGAGTGATTGGTCAGTGCGAGGGGGTTGGAGCTGGGGGGTGGAGCTGGGGGTAGAGCAGGGGGTTGGGCATGGGTGGTAGGTATAGAACTGGGTTTGGGATAGGGGTTAGTGTGGGTGGTTAGTCACTGTTTGCCTTGTGATTTTGCACTGTTCTGACAAGCAGCTCAGGAATGTCCCTAAATCAGCCCCACTGGTTCCTGTTCAATAGACCTGTCCTGCAGGGCATATGATTGCCATCAGATGAGATGAACCAATTTTCAGAACAGCACTGACTGACTGGCCCTGCTGTGATTTGTTTTCCTTTGCAGCTGCTTGCAATTGTCATTGCCTTTGTCTATCAACTACCTATGTCTGTCTGCTATACAGGAGTCAATGGGTGACTCATTCCATGCATATCACCGACGCAGAGACAACTCTGTCATCATAAAGCGACTTAAGTTAACCCTTTGTGTGTGTCCTTCCAGACAATGAGCACATCTACATGGAGTTGGGTCAGAAGCTGTCCAAGTACTGTCCCAAGGAGTGGAAGAGAGAGGCCAGCAAGGTGAGTCAGTCTGCACAACCAAATAGTACCCAGCAAGCACATAACGTTCTGAGAACCATATGTTTCTTAGGCCTTGGTGTGAGCGTGGTTGTCCTATGGTTATTTTGCATAAAACCTCCCTCAACTTTCTGGGAAAGGTGCAGGATAGTTGCTTGGCTTTGCTCAGCAAATGTAAGGAATTTGACTAAAACAACTTTAATTAGTTGGTATTTCATTACTTCCAACAGAATGTTTCCCAAAAGTTCAAATGGTGACAAATGGTAATATTCTATGAACGTTCTACAGCTGGTTTGACATTGGGAATGTTCTCAAATAGTTTATTAACAACCTTATTTAGAAATTTCAGTACTTCAGCATAACGTTTCCTTATTGTTCAGTCAATTGGAGGTGTACCTGTGGACGTATTGCAAGGCCTACCTTTAAACTCAGTGCCTCTTTGGCTTGACGTCATGGGAAAATCAAAAGAAATCAGCCAAGACTTCAGAAAAAAATGGTCGACCTCCACAAGTCTGGTTCATCCTTGGGAGCAATTTCCAAATGCAATAGTAACAATAGTACGCAAGTATTAACACCATGGGACCACGCAGCCATCATACCGCTCAGGAAGGAGACGTGTTCTGTTTTCTAGAGATTAATGTACTTTTGTGCGAAAAGTGTAAATCAATCCCAGATCAACAGCAAAGGACCTTATGAAGATGCTGGAGGGAACGGGTACAAAAGTATCTATTTCCACAGAAAGGCCGCTCAGCAAGGAAGAAGCCACTGCTCCAAAACCACCATTAAAAAAAGCCAGACTACGGTTTGCAACTGCAAATTGGGGCAAAGATTGTACTTTTTGGAGAAATGTCCTCTGGTCTGATGAAATAGAACTGTTTGTCCATAATGACCATCGTTATGTTTGGAGGAAAAAGGGGGAGGCTTGCAAGCCGAAGAACACCATCCCAACCATGAAGCACGGGGGTGGCAGCATGTTTTGGGGGTGCTTTGCTGCAGGAGGGACTGGTAACCTCCACAAAATAGATGGCAAATGCTTCTTCCGAATGAACAATGGCCCCAAGCATACTTCCAAAGTTGTTGCAAAATGGCTTAAGGACAACAAAGTCAAGGTATTGGAGTGGCCATCACAAAGCCCTGACCTCAATCCCATAGAAAATTTGTGGGCAGAACTGAAAAAGCTACAGGACTACAAACCTGACTCAGATACACCAGCTCTGTCAGGAGGAATGGGCCAAAATTCACCCAACTTATTGTGGGAAGCTTGTGGAAGGCTACCCGAAATGTTTGACCCAAATGAAGGAATTTAAAGGCAATGCTACCAAATACTAATTGAGTGTATGTTAACTTCTGACCCACTGGGGATGTGATGAAAGAAATAACACCTAAAATAAATAATTCTCTCAGAATAATAATACTGACATTTCACATTCTTAAAATAAAGTGGAGATCCTAACTGACCGAAAACAGGGAATTTTTACTAGGATAATATGTCAGGAATTGTGAAACTGAATTTAAATGTATTTGGCTAAGGTGTATGTGAACTTCCGACTTTAACTGTATGACTATGGCACCGACTGAATCCTTTATTAAACTATTGTTTCAACAGCAAGCGGTTATCAGGGTTTCAAGATTTGCAAGATTACCCCCCAACAGACAGTCAAAATTAAATGTAAATTTGTGAGCAACTGCTGTTGTTTTCACTGTCATGATGGACGTTTTTGATTTCGTATTTGTAGAATGAATATACTGTCTTGATTGTTTGATTTGCTAGAAAATAACAAAACCAATGTTTTTCATTTGTATCTTGTTGTTTTCAGGGCATCGATCAATTTGGGCCTCCTATGATCATCCACTTCAGGGCTCAATATTACGTTGAGAATGGGAGATTAATAAGGCAAGTAGTCCCACAGAGATCCTATAAATTACTATTTGATTCTGTATGCAATTCTGTGAGTAATTTCCTCTTACACATACTTAAGTTTAACAATCAGAGACAAGTGTGAAATCATTCTGAATAAGTGGTTTGGATTGATTGATACTTAAGCTGCTTGATTAGATCTAATATGATGACGTGTTTCTGAGGACGAGGATAGAAAAGTGAGGGAGCTCATTGTGGCATAAGGTCCCAATGGGGGTTAAAAGGATTAAGTAAGTAAGTACGTTACGAAGGTAACGTCTCCTCCCCCAGGGTAACATCTCCTCCCCCAGGGTAACATCTCCTCCCCCAGGGTAACGTCTCCTCCCCCAGGGTAATGTCTTCCCCTACTGTACTACAGGAACCTGAGAATGGTGATCTAGCCTAGTGGGATGTGTTTGTATCATGTCTTCTTCTCTCTTCACTTCCAGTGACCGCTCAGCCCGGTACTACTACTACTGGCACCTGAGGAAACAGGTGTTGCTATCGCAGTGTATGCAGAGAGAAGAGGCCTACTTCCTGTTGGCAGCCTTCGCCCTCCAGGCCGACTTGGGCAACTTCAAACGCAACAAGCACTTTGGAAAGTACTTTGAACCTGAGGCCTACTTCCCTCCATGGGTAAATAGATCTATCCGTCTGACCTAACCAATACCAAATTGAGTTTTTCACTGTGCATCTGCATTGCTTGCTCTTTTCTTTTGTTTTAGGTTGGGTATCTGTAAAGCACTTTATGACAACTGCCCAATGTGATTGATTGGAGTTGCCCAGGCAGTATCATGGCCTTCCTCTCCATCCCCCCTAGCCCCCATAACCCTTCATTGTTTGCAGACCTGAAAATGGGTATAGTCAGTGTAGTGTTGAAATTTCCACCATATTGCTACAGATATGAAAACATGGAAGGGTTAGGACCGAGGGAAAAGGGATAAGGAGTCAATTGGGACCAGCTAAGTGTAGTCTAGCACACAGCCTGAATGTAGGTCTGTGGCCAGTTTCATTCATCACTGAGCTCCAACAATTTGAGGACGCTACCTCATTGGAACATGCTGGATCTAGGACGCTAGTTTTATTTTCGTCCCTGGTAGTGGCACACAGCACGGTTGACTCTTTAGAGAAAGGATCTGCATGCGAGCTGGCTAAACTTGCTGCCTCTCCTCTCCTATTCGACATGTCCCCCTCCCCTCCCGGACACGACGGTGCCCCACCCCTCTAATTACCAACCACTTCCTGTGATTAGTCTGTTGCCGTCCCATTGGTCCCATATCCACTTTGAAGCAACAGGGTCAGGAAATGGTTGTACATTCAGGAATGGTACATAAATACATCCTCCCAGGGTGTTCTCTAACTGGTTCTGAGTGAGTGGCTGGGTTCCGGAGAAACGCCCCAAATCCAGACCTGAAACTGACTGAGTCCAGTGGGATTGTGGGTCCCTCCCAAAATAGCACCCTATCGCCTATATAGTGCACTACTCTGACCATGGTCCATAGGGCTCTGGACAAAAGTAGTGCACTACACACTGAGTATCCCAAACTTTAAGAACACCTTCCTAATATTGAGTTGCATCCTCCCCCCCTCCCCCTCCATTGCCCTCAGAACAGCCTCAGTTCGTCGGGACATGGACTCTACAAGGTGTCGAAAGCGTTCCACAGAGATGCTGGCCCATGTTGACTCCAATGCTTCCCACAGTTGTATCAATTTGGCTGAATGTCCTTTGGGTGGTGGACCATTCTTGACACAAACCGGTGCGTCTGGCACCTACTACCATACTCTGTTCAAAGGGCACTTCAATCTTTTGTCTTGCCCCATTCACCGTCTGAATGGCACACATACACAATCCATGACTCAATTGTCTCGAGGCTTAAAAATCCTTCTTTAACCGGTCTCCTCCCATTCGTCTACACTGAATGCAGTTGATTTAACGGGTGACATCAATAAGGGATCATAGGCTGACTAGGTGAATCCAGGTGAAGTCTATGTTATGGCTAGTGCAGGGGTACTTAATGTTTTGTATACTCAATGTACTGGACGACGCCTTTTGGAATGTAATATCAGTATATGAGGCATCTGTCTTCCCCTGGGCGGGGGTTTCATCAACCTCCATTAACCCAACTGGCAAGCCTTCCTTCCTTCCTTCTGCCAGTGAGCTGACATCAGAACCAGCAGATGGAGTTCACTCTACTGAGATGCTTGTATAAGAGAATTCCTTTGTCTCCTCACTGAAACCAGCCTATTTGTCTCTGTCTCTTGCAGGTGAGGGCCAAGCGAGGCCGGGATTACATCCTGAGACACATCCCCAACATGCACAAAGACCTGTTTTCCCTCACCGCCTCAGAGGCTCATCTCAAATACATCAAGGAGTGTGCCCAGCTGGATGATGTTACAGTCCACTACTACAGACTCTATAAGGTCAGAGGTCAACCTGGACACCCACACCCACACACACAAACACAAACATATAATTACTAATAAACATCTATCTCTTCCCCAGGACAAAAAGGATGTGGAGGGTTCCATGACTTTAGGACTGACCTTGCGTGGGATCCAAATATTTCAGGTACAGTAGGAAGGGTGGCTGTGAGGGATAAATGTGTCTAGGTCATGTGTTATTAATATGTATGGTTTCTATGACGATTTATATCATGTTTCTGTTTCTCTCAGAACGTGGGGACAGTGAAAGAGCTCCTGTATGATTTCCCCTGGACCAATGTGGGCAAACTGGTATTTGTGGTGAGTAGAGCCATGGAGATGGTATATACTAAGAGGTAAGGCTGAGACGATGTCAGAAGTCGGACGTCATTAGGCACTTTGAGGGCCTAGGGGAGTCTCTCTCTTACTGGAAGTTCTGTTTCTTTCTCTCATGATCCCAGCGATGACGTCTTTGAAACTTGAAGCCAGTCTTGACTTATGGCAGTGGTTAGTGAAAGTTCAGCTCCTACACAGACTATAGTTGTGCAAATAGTGACACAGAGCTCGTCTTCTCTGTTGGGTCTTACCCCTAGCTGCTACAGTCAATTCACTACCAAAAGGCAGGGCCCCGCAGGTGATTTTATTTGGAACCACAAGTTTTGTAAATTTAGTGTTGGACAGAAAATGTTGTTTAAACTACAGAAAATCATCTCAAATCGATTTCAGTTTTGGAAATCTGTTCCAAAGTATTCCCATGCACAAGAGATAGGGGCGTGGATCAGAAAACCAGTCCAGTATCTGGCTTGACCACCCTTTGCCTCATGCAGCACGACATATCTCCTTCGCATAGAGTTGATCAGGCTGTTGATTGTGGAATGTTGTCCCAATCCTCTTCAATGAATGTGCGAAGTTGCTGGTTATCGGCGGGAACTGGAACACGCTGTCGTACACCGTTCCAGGGCATCCCAAACATGCTCAATGGGGGACATGTATGGTAAGTATGCAGGCCATGGAAGAACTGGGACATTTTCAGCTTCCAGGAATTGTCTACAGATCCTTGCAACAAGGGTCCGTGCATTATCATGCTGAAACATGAGGTGATGACAGCGGGTGAAGGATCTCGTCATGGTATCTCTGTGCATTCAAATGGCCATCGCTAAAATTCTATTGTGTTCGTTGCCTGCCCATACCATAACCCCACCGCCACCATGGGGCACTCTGTTCACAACATTGACATCTGCAAACCGCTCACCCACACAATGCCATACACACTGTCTGCCATCTGCCCAGTACAGTTGAAACCTAAATGAATCTGTGAAGAGCACATTTCTCCAGCGTGCCATTGGCCATCGAAGGGGAGCATTTGCCGATGTTCATTTCTCTACCATAAGCTGCCTCCAATGTTGTTTTAGAGAATTTGGCACTACATCCAACCAGCCTCACAACCACAGACCACGTGTAACCTTGCCAGCCCAGGACCTCCTCATCTGGCATATTCATCTGAGACCAGCCACCCGGACAGCTGATGAAATTGAGGAGTATTTCTTTCTGTAATAAAGCCCTTTTGTGCAAACTTCTCTTTGTGCACAGGTGCATTGTCATGCTGAAACAGGAAATGATCTTCCCCGAACTGTTGCCACAAGAATCACAGAATTGTCTAGAATGTAATTGTATGCTGTAGTGTAAAGATTTCCCTTCACTGGAACTAAGGGGCCTAGCCCAAACCATGAAAAACACCCCCAGACCATTATTCCTCCTCCACCAAACTTTACAGTTGGCACTATGTATTCGAGCAGGTAGTGTTCTCCTGGCATTTGCCAAACCCATATTAGTCCGTCGGACTGCCAGATGGTGAAGCGTGATTAATCACTACAGAGAACACATTTCAACTGCTACAGAATCCAATGGCGGCGAGCTTTACCCCACTCCAGCCGACGCTTGGCATTGTGTATGGTGATCTTAGGCTTGCGTGCAGCTGCTCGGCCATGGAAACCCATTTCATGAAGCTCCTGATGAACAGTTCCTATTCTGACGTTGCTTCCAGAGGCAGTTTGGAACTCGGTAGTGAGTGTTGCAACTGAGGACAGACGATTTCTACACGTTCTGCGCTTCAGCACTTGACAGTTCTGTGAGCTTGTGTGGCCTACCACTTTGCGGCTGAGCCGTTGTTGCTCCTAGACGTTTCCACTTTACAATAGCAGTACTTACATTTGACCCGGGGCAGCTCTAGCAGGGCATAAATTGGATGAACTAACTAGTTGGAAAGGTGGCACGTGTTTCATAACAGGTGTATGCTTGTCAATCATTAGCATGAATCATTTTACAAATACTTCCAGTGCTGCATCTGGATTCACTTCCTCATTCACATCTGGATTCACTTCCTCATTCACATCTGGATTCACTTCCTCATTCACATCTGGATTCACTTCCTCATTCACAGCTGGATTCACTTCCTCATTCACATCTGGATTCACTTCTGCATTCACATCTGGATTCACTTCTGCATTCACATCTGGATTCACTTCCTCATTCACTTCAGACCCACATACATTTTTTTACATCTTCAACAAAAGAGTCCTGATAATTATCCAAACTTTGGCACTTTGGCTTTCCTTGTTATGGTCACTATAGCCAATGCGAACTGATATTGCTTTGTAGAAAAGCTCTGCAGCATTAGTGACGATATGATCGATACAACTGGATGTTACAGAACCAACACTATTGGTATACACTCTAGTTGGTTTAGTGATATATGGTTTAGTGATATCCTGAGTCATATTACTGGCGTTAGTCATGGATAGAAACTACCCCTTGGGAGGATAGCTAGTCAATGTTCAGGTCAACCAGAACCAATCTTTCTATAGAAAGATGACTCTCACGAACAAGATGGTGTTCTCCGCTTTGATCTTCTGCATGGAACTCGTCTGAATTTGGTTCAGTTGATCTGCCAACTTCTGTCTCTAGCGTCCAAACAGTTTGGCCTACACACTAGTATGACCCCTCCATGTAAAGGTGAGACTCTCACGAACACAAACATGCCGGTTGTTGTTCTCTAGGACACCCACAGGCCTCACGACTCGTCTGCAGGTCCCCTGATATCAGTTGAAAAGTGCAAAAAATAAGGGGTTAAATACATGTTTTCTGATCTTTCTTATGTCTCTCAGATATAGGACATGCACTTTTCATTTGGGGGGGGCTATTTGTTGTTGTAACGTCTACGCTGGAAGTCGGGAAGCAAGTTCAGGGAGTGACTTTATAATAAATACACAAGGAACAAAACAAGAAACACTAGTAGCGTACAGACATGCAACAAAGGAACAGAAACAGCGCCTAGGGAACCAAAGGGAAAGAACCAAAGGGAACGAACCAAAGGGAAAGAACCAAAGGGAGTGACATGTTAATCAGGAAGGTTCATCAGGCAGGTAATTAGGTCTGATGATGCGCTTAACGATGGTGACAGGTGTGTGTAATAATGAGCAGCCTGCCGACCTCGGGCGCCGGAGGGGAGTGGGAGTATACACGACAGTTGTTCTATGTAGTGAATCTGTTATTCAATGCTTTTGTATAGGCTAATAGCAGTAAGGCCAAATACCATTTTTTCTTTTCTTTTAAATTTATACATCAAGGGGTCTTAAGATTTAAAATCAAATAGCCAAATGATCCTTGGTATGACCTTCTTAAAACAATTTCATATAGCCTAGTAGACACTCCCCAAGCTTAGACACGGCTGAGACTCTCATGGTTTAATAATATAATAATATCCCCAAGCTTAGACACGGCTGAGACTCTCATGGTTTAATAATATAATAATATCCCCAAGCTTAGACACGGCTGAGACTCTCATGGTTTAATAATATAATAATATCCCCAAGCTTAGACACGGCTGAGACTCTCATGGTTTAATAATATAATAATATCCCCAAGCTTAGACACGGCTGAGACTCTCATGGTGTAATAATATAATAATATCCCCAAGCTTAGACACGGCTGAGACTCTCATGGTTTAATAATATAATAATATCCCCAAGCTTAGACACGGCTGAGACTCTCATGGTTTAATAATATAATAATATCCCCAAGCTTAGACACGGCTGAGACTCTCATGGTTTAATAATATAATAATATCCCCAAGCTTAGACACGGCTGAGACTCTCATGGTTTAATAATATAATAATATCCCCAAGCTTAGACACGGCTGAGACTCTCATGGTTTAATAATATAATAATATCCCCAAGCTTAGACACGGCTGAGACTCTCATGGTGTAATAATATAATAATATCCCCAAGCTTAGACACGGCTGAGACTCTCATGGTTTAATAATATAATAATATCCCCAAGCTTAGACACGGCTGAGACTCTCATGGTTTAATAATATAATAATATCCCCAAGCTTAGACACGGCTGAGACTCTCATGGTTTAATAATATAATAATATCCCCAAGCTTAGACACGGCTGAGACTCTCATGGTTTAATAATATAATAATATCCCCAAGCTTAGACACGGCTGAGACTCTCATGGTGTAATAATATAATAATATCCCCAAGCTTAGACACGGCTGAGACTCTCATGGTTTAATAATATAATAATATCCCCAAGCTTAGACACGGCTGAGACTCTCATGGTTTAATAATATAATAATATCCCCAAGCTTAGACACGGCTGAGACTCTCATGGTTTAATAATATAATAATATCCCCAAGCTTAGACACGGCTGAGACTCTCATGGTGTAATAATAAAGTGATCTTCAATACATCTAAAACTAATAACATTGTTTTGAACCAAATACATTCTCAAAGAACTAAACCTCAACTGGAGCTGTGTGTGAAGTGTGTGACCGTTGAGGAAGCTAATCTCCTAGGTATAACATTGGATGGTCAATTATGGTCAAGTCATATTGACAAAGTAGTTGTGAAGATGGGGAGGGCTATGTCTGTTTATAAAAAAAGATGTTCTGCGTTTTTGACACAAATCAACGGTACTAGTTGTTTAGACTGTGGTCTTGTCCCATTTTGATTACTGTCCGGTAATGTGGTCAAATGCAGCAAAGAAAGACCTAACAAAGCCGCAGCTGACTCAAAACAGAGCAGCACGCCTCGCCCTTAACTGCACATACAGAACTAACAACAACAACAGCATGCATGCCATTCTTTCCTGGTTGAGTGTTGAAAAGAGATTAACTGCTTCTCTTAGTTTTAATGATGAATATTACTGTGATGAAAATTCCAGATTTCTGTCTGCGTAATCAACTAACATTCTGATCAGAATGTTAAAATTGAATTCACAGCAGTGCACCGTAATATACAGAGCCATGATCACATGCAATTCCCTTCTATCTCCAATTACTCAAACAGCAAAATGACCTTTTAAAAATCAGATTAAACAACATCTCATGGAACGGCGAGGACTGTGAAGAGACACACAGACACTCTAACACACACACTTTTTTTAGTTTTATTGTTCATATATATTTTTATTAATGCTCATGTATTTTTTAGTATTATTGCTTATCGTATTTTGAGTTTGCGTGACTTGTCCTCGTCTATCACTGTATCAGTGTTTTGTGACTTGTCATGCTTTGTGTTGTTTGTGGACCCCAGCAAGAGTAGCTGCTGCTACAAAAGCTAATGGGGATCCTAATAAACAAATAAGGAAACTTTGAAACTTGTCTGCAGTTTGGTTTGTGTCCCTCAATCTGGAGATTCAGCTCTTGTTTTGGTTGTAAGAAGTGCCGCAGAATAGTTTTCAAAGAAGAGACGGTTCTGCACCCCCCTCCCCCCCCATTGTGTGTTTTTGCCTGTGGGGATATCTGGCTCTCTAGCGAAGTGTCTGAATCCTCTCATGTATATCCCTCTGCAAACAAACTGATCATTCAAAAAGATGCAACACTCACACTGGTGTCTGTTGAATCACACAGGATCGTCGTTCCATTAGGAGCTCAGACACCAAGATCTTCCATGATCATAGTGTTACATCAGCTGGATGACGTGTAGATAGCATAGATAGCATAAAGATATCCTACAAGGATTCTAACTCCTATTCCTCTCTCTCTTGTCTGTTTTCAGGGTAAGAAGTTTGAGATCCTGCCGGATGGTCTCCCGTCGGCCCGTAAACTGATCTACTACACCGGTTGTCCCCTGCGGTCCCGCCACCTCCTACAGTTACTCAGCAACAGCCATCGCCTCTACATGAACCTGCAGCCTGTTCTCAAACAAGTCCGAAGGCTGGAGGAGAACGAAGGTACATTACATACCTGGACACACCTACCTGGCCATGCTGCCATCTTGCCATACTGGAGATATTTGACTCCCAGGATTCTCCTGGTGTCTCCTGTGTAATTCAGCATTCCTTCCCTTAGCCAGTTGTAAGGTTGATATTTACATTTTAGCCATTTAGCACACACTCTTTTCCAGAGTGACTTATAGAAGCAATTAGGGTTAAGTGCCTTGCTCCAGGGCACAGACAGATTTTTAAGCTAGTCTGCTCTGGGATATGACCCAGCTACCTTTTCGCTCTTAAACCACTAGGCTACCTGCCGCCACATATACCTGTAGGGCATATCCATGATTCCTTAGGAGTGAATTCTCTATTCTGACCAGCTCCTGTGATGCACTTTATCTGTGGTACTGCTGTGTCTAACTCTCTGTCTATCCGTCCTCTCCAGACAAGAAGCAGTACCGTGAGTCGTACATCAGCGATGCGTTGGAGCTGGATATGGACGGGCTGGACAAGCGTTCCCGGGCAAGCGGCAGCAGCGCCGGCAGCACCGTGTCTCACCTCAAACGCCTTTCTCGCCACTCCACCGCCAGCCACAGCAGCTCACGAACCTCTGGGGTGGAGACAGACAGTTTCCTGGCCCCTGGAGGGGCCCTACACAGGGCCCTGAGAACCTGCAGCTCTTCAACTACTAGCCATGGGAGCTCACACACCTCGGGGGTCGAGAGCGGAGGCAAGGAGCGGATGCTGGACGATGATGGTAAGGCAATCAATTGCACACACGGCAAGGGACGCGCGCACACGGCAAGGGACGCGCGCACACGTCAAGGGACGCACACACGTCAAGGGACGCACACACGGCAAGGGACGCGCACACACGGCAAGGGACGCGCACACACGGCAAGGGACGCGCACACACGGCAAGGGACGCGCACACACGGCAAGGGACGCGCACACGGCAAGGGACGCGCGTGCAAACTTTTTTTTGTCATGCCTTCTCCCCTGCTCCACTAGTGATCATCACGGGCCCTCTGTCTGTCTGACTGTCCCCCCCAGAGATTAATATTAGTGTCTGTCTGACTGTCCCCCTAGAGGTTAATATTAGTGTCTGTCTGACTGTCCCCCCAGAGATTAATATTAGTGTCTTTCTGTCTGACTGTCACCCCAGAGATTAATATTAGTGTCTGTCTGACTGACTGTCCCCCCAGAGATTAATATTAGTGTCTGTCTGACTGTCACCCCAGAGATTAATATTAGTGTCTGTCTGACTGTCCCACCAGAGGTTAATATTAGTGTCTTTCTGTCTGACTGTCCTCCCAGAGATTAATATTAGTGTCTGTCTGACTGACTGTCCCCCCAGAGATTAATATTAGTGTCTGTCTGACTGTCCCCCTAGAGGTTAATATTAGTGTCTGTCTGACTGTCCCCCCCAGAGATTAATATTAGTGTCTGTCTGACTGTCCCCCTAGAGGTTAATATTAGTGTCTGTCTGACTGTCCCCCTAGAGGTTAATATTAGTGTCTGTCTGACTGTCCCCCTAGAGGTTAATATTAGTGTCTGTCTGACTGTTCCCCCAGAGGTTAATATTAGTGTCTGTCCCCCCAGACATTAATATTAGTGTCTGTCTAACTGTCCCCTCAGAGATTAATATTAGTGTCTGTGTGACTGTCCCCCCAGAGGTTAATATTAGTGTCTGTCTGACTGTCACCCCAGAGATTAATATTAGTGTCTGTCTGTCTGACTGTCCCACCAGAGGTTAATATTAGTGTCTGTCTGACTGTCCCCCCAGAGGTTAATATTAGTGTCTGTCTGACTGTCCCACCAGAGGTTAATATTAGTGTCTGTCTGTCTGACTGTCCCACCAGAGGTTAATATTAGTGTCTGTCTGTCTGACTGTCCCACCAGAGGTTAATATTAGTGTCTGTCTGACTGTCCGTCCCCCCAGAGGTTAATATTAGTGTCTGTCTTTCCCTCCAGAGATTGAGATGTTAGTGGACGACCCAAAAGACTATGAGGAGCTCCATGAGCTGACCCTGGACCTGAACCAGGACCTGTGCATCCACATCACCGAGGACATGCTGACCATGTCCCCTGACCAGACCAATGGATACTCTGGTACATACAACCACTGTCTTATCTACCCACACTAGACCAACGGATACTCTGGTACATACAACCACTGTCTTATCTTATCTACCCACACCAGACCAACGGATACTCTGGTACATACAACCACTGTCTTATCTACCCACACCAGACCAATGGATACTCTGGTACATACAACCACTGTCTTAGCTTTTCTACCCAGACCAATGGATACTCTGGTACATACAACCATTGTCTTATCCTATCTACCCACACCAGACCAACGGATACACTGGTACATACAACCACTGTCTTATCTTATCTACCCACACCAGACCAACGGATACTCTGGTACATACAACCACTGTCTTAGCTTTTCTACCCAGACCAACGGATACTCTGGTACATACAACCACTGTCTTATCTTATCTACCCAGACCAGATCAACGGATAATCTGGTACATACAACCACTGTCTTAGCTTTTCTACCCAGACCAGACCAATGGATACTCTGGTACATACAACCTCTTACTGTCTTGCTGTCTTCATTCACTCATTTAGGACAGCCTCCTATCTCAGTGAGACTGGTTGAATTGTATTTGGTTGGGTGGTCAACAGATGGTGTTGTATTAGTTGTTGTTTTTATGAATGTCATCCTCTCTGTCTGCACTGTAGGACTCATAGTGAAGGACGTCAGCTCATCCACCTCCAGTTCCTCTGAGACCGTTGTGAAGATGAGAGGCCAGAGCATTGAGTCTCTTCCTCAGGTCAGTGACAGTTTATCCTGTTTGGTACTGACTAGGGATGTTAACCTGTCTCGCGGAACCCCGTTCAGTTCGAATTTTACATTGGCGCGTTACGTTCAGTAGTTCTAAAACATGTTGTGATTGTGCAGAGAGCCACATGAATTCACAGAAATACTCATTATAAATGTTGATGAAAACCAGCCAGAGAAATATCCGCCATGTTGGGTAGTCAACATTATTCAGAAATAGCATTATAAATATTAACTTACCTTTGATGATCTTCATCAGAATGCACTCCCAGGAATCGGAGTTCCACAATAAATGCTTGTTTTGTTCGATTATGTCCATTTATGTCCATTTATGTCCAATAGCTTCTTTTGTTAGGGCGTTTGGTAAACAAATCCAAAAGCGTGATCTGGTCCAGTCGGACGAAACGTTCACAAAGTTATATTACAGGTCGAAGAAACTTGTCAAACTAAGTATAGAATCAATCTTTAGGATGTTTTTATCATAAAAGTTCAATAATGTTCCAACCGGAGAATTCCATTGTCTGTAGAAAAGCCATGGAACGAGAGCTAACTCTCTCGTGATCGCGCGTCATGAGGCTGTGACACTCTGCCAGAACACTGACTCAAAGAGCTCTCATCCGGTCCCACTTCACAGTAGAAGCCTCATTCAAGTTTCTAAAGACTGTTGACATCTAGTGGAAGCCTTAGGAAGTGCATCTAGGCCCATATCCCACTGTGTATTCAATAGGGCTGAGTTCAAAAACTACAAACCTCAGATTTCCCACTTCCTGTTTGGATTTTTTCTCAGGTTTTTCCCTGCCATATGAGTTCTGTTATACTCACAGACATCATTCAAACAGTTTTAGAAATTTCAAAGTGTTTTCTATCCAATACTAATAATAATATGCATATATTAGCATCTGGGACTGAGTAGGAGGCAGTTAACTCTGGGCACGCTATTCATCCAAAAGTGAAAATGCTGCCCCCTATCCCAAAAAAGATTTAACAGTTAACCGTTTACCGGTCATGCTTATCGGCCTATAGGTCAATTTGCGCAATGGAATTAAATGGATGCGTGTGTATTGTCGTTAGTTCGTCATGCAACTTCTTTATAACAAGCGCACAGCATATGCTACATGAGCACAACAAAATCACCGGTTGGTCAGTGAGACCTGTTCTATTGGTATTCATATGAATTCTATTTTGTTGTCCAGAAGCCAAAGACACAATACTAGTCATATTAGCAACACAGTCCTAGTCATATTAGCAACACAATCCTAGTCATATTACCAACCCCCAATCCTAGTCATATTACCAACCCCCAATCCTAGTCATATTACCAACCCCCATCCTAGTCATATTAGCAACACAATCCTAGTCATATTAACAACCCCCATCCTAGTCATATTAACAACCCCCATCCTAGTCATATTAGCAACCCCCATCCTAGTCATATTAGCAACCCCCATCCTAGTCATATTAGCAACCCCCAATCCTAGTCATATTAACAACCCCCATCCTAGTCATATTACCAACCCCCAATCCTAGTCATATTACCAACCCCCAATCCTAGTCATATTACCAACCCCCATCCTAGTCATATTAACAACCCCCATCCTAGTTGTTGCATCTTTAGAGTCTCCCTCATTCTACGTTTCTAACAGATGTTTTCATCTCTCACATATGGAGCTGCTGACATCTGGTTCGCTGTATAGAACAGTGTTTTCCTGGGAATTGCATTTTGGCAAATGTTGTTTTACATTGGCTGCTTCGTTACAGTAGTTGTATGTTCAATACCAGTCTTTTGACAGTGAGACGATTGGCTTGCTACTGTTGCATGATTCAAGTAAGCTCTATAATGAAACATGTCTGTTCCTTGTATTTTTTTTATTGGTCATTTAACTATTTGGAACAAATTTAACCGTTTGTTAACCGGGTTAATGAGGGTCTGTTACTTTGCATCAACATTGACCAAAATGTGCATCCCTAGTGCTGACATTTTACATTTGAGTTACTTAGCAGACCCTCCTATCCAGAATGACTTACAATCAGTGCATTGAACTCAATTTTGATCCATTTTGATCACTTATTCCTTTAAATTGTCAAGTAAAACCTTCACAAAAAATATCTGCTCTCTGGCTAGAAATAGTAAGTACAGCCGTTTTTACATTGTTAAAAAAATGGAATACATTTACTGATTGTTTCGTTTTCCTTCTGTTCCCCAGACGACGGTGTGCAGGAAGCCTCAGACATCGACGGACCGCCACAGCCAATCCCTGGACGATGTGCGTCTCTACCAGAAGGGCTGCCTCCAATGGGCGGAGCTATGCCAGGACACCGCCCACAGCTACACCTTCGGCTGTGCCCAGGAGCTGAGTGACAGCAGTGGTTACCAGGGCAACCTTGCCGAGCAGTGCGCCGGGATCCGCGGTGATCAGCTTGACGGCTTCCCCATCAAGAGGACCAGCAAGTACTTCTCTCTGGAGCTGACCAGCGACGAGGTCCCAGAGTTTGTGGTGTGATGGATGGATGGGGGAGGCAAAAAAGGGTGACCTCATGACCCCTGCCTCCACCGCTCAGACCTGTAGGTGCCTCAGGAAACAGGATGGGACGAGAGAAGAGCGTTTGGAGAGGTGATGCTTGGTTTATCTGTCTGTTGCCATAACCTGTCAGCCATAACAGCCATCTGCACCGTACTGGGAAGAGTCAGATGGAGGTTAAAAGCCCTATAATCCACCAGAATGACATCACCAGTCAACGTAACCATGGTAACACCGGAGAGACAGATAACTGATAACGAAAGCCCTTTAAGAGGAATCTTTTGCCAAAACGGGGGTATAATAACAAATATTTAAAAAATAAAAGGATAAACCTTTTCTGGGTTTCCAGAAAAGCTGACAGCATCTTTTAATCGGACTGATAATAGTCCACAGTGACACTCTGGTTGGGAGAGTAAAGGGAAAAGTTAAGGAACGTCAAGGAATATCTCACCATCACCCTGTTATTTATACAACCTCTGACCTTCTGTGTTTCCAAAGCATGTACTTTTTTCAGAATGTTTTTTGGGGATCTGAACCTTGGGTGTGCTAAGCAAAATAATGCTTTCACAGAAAACTAAAATCAACGTCTTGTGTTTGCCTACTATGACTTTACTAACGCAGTACACACATACCATAAAACACACACAGCCAATATCAAAATGTTCTGCCATGAAGAGTAGATCCCACTCCTTCCCCTACAAAAATACATAGTGAAGCTATTTGTGCTATGAACCAAAGACAAGTTGCATTAAACTAAAGAAAAAACGTCATGTCCACTTATTATTATTATTATTGTAGTGTGTAACCAATCAATGAAATGATACAGCTTTGTGAGTCCATGACAGGATATTATGACGTCACAATGAGCAGGATCTGGATTGATCCAGAAGAAGAAACACTGATGATGTCCTGCATCTCCCTTCCCTCGGTCTCCAGTATGTAGTATGTATGACATGATATGACATCATCTCGGAGCCCAGAACCAAATCCAGCATGCGCTAGTCTGAGATTAGACATGACACGCCATTTCTCCTCTCTTTGCCAGGAAGTGCAATGTGCCAACAGTTCCTCTGTAGAGCTGTCTGCTAGTGTGGGGAGTAGACTGAAATTAGGAACACACCCCACATGCCTTCATTACACCTATGCAAGTCCTGAACCACAACCGTGCCTTGACAATCAATCCCAGCTTCTCGCTTAGCAACACTTGCCCACACGAATCACGGAGATCAGTTTTTATGTCATAAGGCTCCCCTCTACCTTTATTGTTGGTCAGCAGTATATTTGGTATTTAATCATTGACATCAGACTTTAAAAATCATTATTCAAACAGTCTGTTTTTTAACCAGTAATCATTGAAGGGGATTACCTCTATAATGATGTCATCTACCTTCCCTATCCTACCATCCTTATAACAGACATATTTGAATCTGTGACAGTTAGTTTCCTGTCACGCCACGTGGAGAACGGGCGACGTCATTGGCTTTTTCAGGTCTGCTCTGTTGCTTGGGGCAGGAAGAGTTTCTACATGCCTTTACCTGTCTGTGTGTGCAGAGCTGAGAAAATCCTAGACGTAATCCACACACAGACAAAATGGAGTTTGGTAGTGTTTAGGCCAGCTCTCAAACTGGGATTTAGACTTTTCTTTCTGTATGCTGAAACATTATGATATTATTATTCACTCAGCTGTCTTTGTTAGTTTTGGGGGTTGTCGTGTTTGTTCTGTCTCAATTTATTATTTCAAACTGGAACTTGTTACAACATTTTTGTTACTTTTTATTTGATCATTTTAGCTAATTGGAAGTTTTAAGTAATATTTTTGGAATGGAGCATTTTTAGAACAATGAGATGCATTGTATTTTTTTGAAAAGTTATTCTTTGTGTGCGGTTGATGTCAGTCAGTATTATAAGCAGTGCACATTTATGTGACAGTATTACAAACCTGTGAAATCAAATTCACTTTTAAAAAAAATATTGTGCCCTTTTTTTTTTAAACTCAGCGATAGTCTCATTTCATCTTACAGTAGCTGAAGAAAGTTGATGCCTAATGATTTTTACATTGCTCAGTTAATTGGCCAAGAGCTAAACAATTTTCACAAGGTTTGAAACACACAACTACACAAGTCATGTTCATATAAAGATGGCTGTATTATACCTTACTGTGTGTGGATCCAGACAAGGCTGTCTGGCCTCTTTTTGTTCTTCTTTTTTTTCCAATGATCTATTATTCTCTTAGAGTTCTAACTAATAAATCTCCAAACCATACCTTCTCAATAGAAATGGAAAGTAGAGTTTGTCTTCCAAATGTCTTTCACACAGTACTTTTGCATTTCTTCCCCACTCAGTAAAACCTTATTGAGAAGGCCGTGTCAGTTTCTTAAACCTCTTCATTACATGTATGGTAATAGTACACTATGCATGTACATTTGTAATCCTATCCTCATTTGTGTTACCTAATATCTCTGGAGAAATAAACAAAATGCGACTTCCTGATGTATTTGGAATTATAGACCACTATGTCCCTCAGTTAAGTCATTGTTTTGGATCAACATTCTAGCTGAGCTCTTCCATTGCTGCTCCAGGGAGCTACGTATGCTCTAGAACCTTTTTTTTTAGAATGTTCTAGAAACAGCTCTGCTGTGGTACAGTGGAGAGACCTGACAGTTCCACTTCTCTTCACAGCTGGTCTCATCAGCTGGACACGTCGGCCTAGAACCACAGAGCAAGGTGTCTTGATCTAGAACCACAGATCAGGCCAAGGCAGAAAGACGTGATTGTTGGAAAGAAATGTGTAATAATGAATACACTTATAAAATGTATATTGTGTGATTTCAAAGTAAAAGCGCATACTGTAACATTTTATTTCTAACGACATGTACCTAGCTTCTCTTTTTTTACTCTTATAATTTATACTTATTAATATTGGGTATCCGAGCAAACAAAGACTTGTTCACAAGTTGAAATATTTTTCTGGTAGATCATTGATGTTCTATGCTGTATAAAGCCAGTGTGTGTCCAGGTGCACCGCCATAAAACCAGAACAACAACCTGAAAAACCTTAGCATTTTGTTAAACTCTCTCCTTTGGTGGCTTAGCTTCTACACCCACCCCTTACTGTATGTCTGCAACTAAGTATCCATAGTCCTTTCTGTGAAAGGATCGCCCTTCAGGAAAAAATGAATGATTTAGTTGTTTTGTCAAACCCTGTTGTAGTGAAACAATATTCAATAAAAAAAATACATTTATTTGTCTAAGCTGTCCTGACCTCTCTGATATTCTGTTTGGTCATTGTTGTGCAAGACGTTATACACTGAGTGTACAAAACATTAAGAACACCTACTCCTACACCTACTAGAACACCTACTTTCCATGACAGCTTTCCCCTGGTCAATCTATGATCCCTTATTGATTTAACCTGTTAAATCCACTTCAATCAGTGTAGATGAAGGGGAGGAGACAGGTTAAAGAAGGATTTTTAGGACTTGAGACAATTGAGACATGGATTGTGTATGTGTGCCATTCAGAGGGTGAATGGGCAAGACAAATGATTTAAGTGCCTTTGAACGAGGTATTATAGTAGGTGTCAGGTGTACCCGTTTGAGTGTGTCAAGAACTACAAAGGTGCTGGGTTTTTCACACTAAACAGGTTCCCATGTGTATCGAGAATGGTCCACCACCCAAAGGACATCCAGCCAACTTGACACAACTGTGGGAAGCATTGGAGTCAACATGGGTCAACATCCCTGTGGAACGCTTTCAACAACTTGTAGAGTCCATGTCCCCACGAATTGAGGCTGTTCTGAGGGCAAAAGTGGGAGGTACAAATCAAATTTTATTGGTCACATACACATGGTTAGCAGATGTTAATGCTTGTGTAACGCAGGTCAACTAATGTTGAATACTTATCGTTACTTGTGGGATTCCAGTAACCAATCATATTATACTATATTGCTATTAATATGTTTAAGTTGACAGCTATTACAAATTAGCTGTCAGAAGCTGCATGACGAGCAGTTTATCTTGAGCCAATCAAAACTCAATATTCTCTTAGTCCGTCTTAGTCCGTCTAACCTCAAGTTATACACCAATTGGCGCCAACATTCTGGAAAAAAAAGAGCTAGAACGTAACCTGAATAGCTACCGCCATTCCATGAAGAAAAAACTAAGTTTCAAAATGTTGAGAAGTTGTATAAAACTGAGAGAACTGGATATTAATCCACATGCTGTGAAGGGATTGAGGGAAAAGTCAGTATTTGTGAATTGGGTTGTGTTTTTCTGTGGATTCATGTTTATTGTATTGCTATTGAACTTTGAACGTTGACATCTGAGAGACCCTCGGATTAAGATAGAGTTGGGTGACCCTAGTAAACTATAGGCAGGATATATGGCCCATATCTAAGTCTATTGTACTATTGATGTATTTCATTCATATTGAGCTCATTGTACAAATTTCACACATCAGTATTTACTCAAGGTGATTCATTTCCTGTAAGTATTTTTATTTACAATATAAACGTTGGCATTTTTCCCCCTAAATGATTCAGTTGTTATTATTATTCATTTCTCCCTACTGCTCCAGTAGAGAACCTAACTGCTCCAGTAGAGAACCTAACTGCTCCAGTAGAGAACCTAACTGCTCCAGTAGAGAACCTAACTGCTCCAGTAGAGAACCTAACTGCTCCAGTAGAGAACCTAACTGCTCCAGTAGAGAACCTAACTGCTCCAGTAGAGAACCTAACTGCTCCAGTAGAGAACCTAACTGCTCCAGTAGCGAACCTAACTGCTCCAGTAGAGAACCTAACTGCTCCAGTAGAGAACCTAACTGCTCCAGTAGAGAACCTAACTGCTCCAGTAGAGAACCTAACTGCTCCAGTAGAGAACCTAACTGCTCCAGTAGAGAACCTAACTGGTCCAATAGAGAACCTAACTGCTCCAGTAGAGAACCTAACTGCTCCAGTAGAGAACCTAACTGCTCCAGTAGAGAACCTAACTGCTCCAGTAGCGAACCTAACTGCTCCAGTAGCGAACCTAACTGCTCCAGTAGAGAACCTAACTGCTCCAGTAGAGAACCTAACTGCTCCAGTAGAGAACCTAACTGCTCCAGTAGCGAACCTAACTGCTCCAATAGAGAACCTAACTGCTCCAGTAGAGAACCTAACTGCTCCAGTAGAGAACCTAACTGCTCCAGTAGCGAACCTAACTGCTCCAGTAGCGAACCTAACTGGTCCAGTAGAGAACCTAACTGCTCCAGTAGAGAACCTAACTGCTCCAGTAGAGAACCTAACTGCTCCAGTAGCGAACCTAACTGCTCCAGTAGCGAACCTAACTGCTCCAGTAGAGAACCTAACTGCTCCAGTAGAGAACCTAACTGCTCCAGTAGAGAACCTAACTGCTCCAGTAGAGAACCTAACTGCTCCAGTAGAGAACCTAACTGCTCCAGTAGAGAACCTAACTGCTCCAGTAGAGAACCTAACTGCTCCAGTAGAGAACCTAACTGCTCCAGTAGCGAACCTAACTGCTCCAGTAGCGAACCTAACTGCTCCAGTAGAGAACCTAACTGCTCCAGTAGAGAACCTAACTGCTCCAGTAGAGAACCTAACTGCTCCAGTAGAGAACCTAACTGCTCCAGTAGCGAACCTAACTGCTCCAGTAGCGAACCTAACTGCTCCAGTAGAGAACCTAACTGCTCCAGTAGAGAACCTAACTGCTCCAGTAGAGAACCTAACTGCTCCAGTAGCGAACCTAACTGCTCCAGTAGAGAACCTAACTGCTCCAGTAGAGAACCTAACTGCTCCAGTAGAGAACCTAACTGGTCCAATAGAGAACCTAACTGCTCCAGTAGCGAACCTAACTGCTCCAGTAGAGAACCTAACTGCTCCAGTAGAGAACCTAACTGCTCCAGTAGCGAACCTAACTGCTCCAGTAGCGAACCTAACTGCTCCAGTAGAGAACCTAACTGCTCCAGTAGCGAACCTAACTGCTCCAGTAGAGAACCTAACTGCTCCAGTAGCGAACCTAACTGCTCCAGTAGAGAACCTAACTGCTCCAGTAGCGAACCTAACTGCTCCAGTAGAGAACCTAACTGCTCCAGTAGCGAACCTAACTGCTCCAGTAGCGAACCTAACTGCTCCAGTAGCGAACCTAACTGCTCCAGTAGCGAACCTAACTGGTCCAATAGAGAACCTAACTGCTCCAGTAGCGAACCTAACTGCTCCAGTAGCGAACCTAACTGCTCCAGTAGCGAACCTAACTGCTCCAGTAGAGAACCTAACTGCTCCAGTAGCGAACCTAACTGCTCCAGTAGCGAACCTAACTGCTCCAGTAGCGAACCTAACTGCTCCAGTAGCGAACCTAACTGGTCCAATAGAGAACCTAACTGCTCCAGTAGCGAACCTAACTGCTCCAGTAGCGAACCTAACTGCTCCAGTAGAGAACCTAACTGGTCCAATAGAGAACCTAACTGGTCCAATAGAGAACCTAACTGCTCCAGTAGCGAACCTAACTGCTCCAGTAGCGAACCTAACTGCTCCAGTAGCGAACCTAACTGCTCCAGTAGCGAACCTAACTGCTCCAGTAGCGAACCTAACTGCTCCAGTAGCGAACCTAACTGGTCCAATAGAGAACCTAACTGCTCCAGTAGCGAACCTAACTGCTCCAGTAGCGAACCTAACTGCTCCAGTAGAGAACCTAACTGGTCCAATAGAGAACCTAACTGGTCCAATAGAGAACCTAACTGCTCCAGTAGCGAACCTAACTGCTCCAGTAGCGAACCTAACTGCTCCAGTAGCGAACCTAACTGCTCCAGTAGCGAACCTAACTGCTCCAGTAGCGAACCTAACTGCTCCAGTAGCGAACCTAACTGCTCCAGTAGCGAACCTAACTGCTCCAGTAGCGAACCTAACTGCTCCAGTAGCGAACCTAACTGCTCCAGTAGCGAACCTAACTGCTCCAGTAGCGAACCTAACTGCTCCAGTAGAGAACCTAACTGCTCCAGTAGAGAACCTAACTGCTCCAGTAGAGAACCTAACTGCTCCAGTAGAGAACCTAACCTAACTGCTCAGTAGCGAACCTAACTGCTCCAGTAGAGAACCTAACTGCTCCAGTAGAGAACCTAACTGCTCCAGTAGAGAACCTAACTGCTCCAGTAGCGAACCTAACTGCTCCAGTAGCGAACCTAACTGCTCCAGTAGCGAACCTAACTGCTCCAGTAGAGAACCTAACTGCTCCAGTAGAGAACCTAACTGCTCCAGTAGAGAACCTAACTGCTCCAGTAGCGAACCTAACTGCTCCAGTAGAGAACCTAACTGCTCCAGTAGAGAACCTAACTGCTCCAGTAGAGAACCTAACTGGTCCAATAGAGAACCTAACTGCTCCAGTAGCGAACCTAACTGCTCCAGTAGAGAACCTAACTGCTCCAGTAGAGAACCTAACTGCTCCAGTAGCGAACCTAACTGCTCCAGTAGCGAACCTAACTGCTCCAGTAGAGAACCTAACTGCTCCAGTAGCGAACCTAACTGCTCCAGTAGCGAACCTAACTGCTCCAGTAGAGAACCTAACTGCTCCAGTAGCGAACCTAACTGCTCCAGTAGAGAACCTAACTGCTCCAGTAGCGAACCTAACTGCTCCAGTAGCGAACCTAACTGCTCCAGTAGAGAACCTAACTGCTCCAGTAGCGAACCTAACTGCTCCAGTAGAGAACCTAACTGCTCCAGTAGCGAACCTAACTGCTCCAGTAGAGAACCTAACTGCTCCAGTAGCGAACCTAACTGCTCCAGTAGAGAACCTAACTGCTCCAGTAGCGAACCTAACTGCTCCAGTAGCGAACCTAACTGCTCCAGTAGCGAACCTAACTGCTCCAGTAGCGAACCTAACTGGTCCAATAGAGAACCTAACTGCTCCAGTAGCGAACCTAACTGCTCCAGTAGCGAACCTAACTGCTCCAGTAGCGAACCTAACTGCTCCAGTAGAGAACCTAACTGGTCTAATAGAGAACCTAACTGGTCCAATAGAGAACCTAACTGCTCCAGTAGCGAACCTAACTGCTCCAGTAGCGAACCTAACTGCTCCAGTAGCGAACCTAACTGCTCCAGTAGCGAACCTAACTGCTCCAGTAGCGAACCTAACTGCTCCAGTAGCGAACCTAACTGCTCCAGTAGCGAACCTAACTGCTCCAGTAGCGAACCTAACTGCTCCAGTAGCGAACCTAACTGCTCCAGTAGAGAACCTAACTGCTCCAGTAGCGAACCTAACTGCTCCAGTAGCGAACCTAACTGCTCCAGTAGAGAACCTAACTGCTCCAGTAGCGAACCTAACTGCTCCAGTAGCGAACCTAACTGCTCCAGTAGCGAACCTAACTGCTCCAGTAGCGAACCTAACTGGTCCAATAGAGAACCTAACTGCTCCAGTAGCGAACCTAACTGCTCCAGTAGCGAACCTAACTGCTCCAGTAGAGAACCTAACTGGTCCAATAGAGAACCTAACTGGTCCAATAGAGAACCTAACTGCTCCAGTAGCGAACCTAACTGCTCCAGTAGCGAACCTAACTGCTCCAGTAGCGAACCTAACTGCTCCAGTAGCGAACCTAACTGCTCCAGTAGCGAACCTAACTGCTCCAGTAGCGAACCTAACTGCTCCAGTAGCGAACCTAACTGCTCCAGTAGCGAACCTAACTGCTCCAGTAGCGAACCTAACTGCTCCAGTAGCGAACCTAACTGCTCCAGTAGCGAACCTAACTGCTCCAGTAGAGAACCTAACTGCTCCAGTAGAGAACCTAACTGCTCCAGTAGAGAACCTAACTGCTCCAGTAGAGAACCTAACTGCTCCAGTAGAGAACCTAACTGCTCCAGTAGAGAACCTAACTGGTCCAATAGAGAACCTAACTGGTCCAATAGAGAACCTAACTGGTCCAATAGAGAACCTAACTAGTCCAATAGAGAACCTAACTGCTCCAGTAGAGAACCTAACTGCTCCAGTAGCGAACCTAACTGCTCCAGTAGAGAACCTAACTGCTCCAGTAGAGAACCTAACTAGTCCAATAGAGAACCTAACTGCTCCAGTAGAGAACCTAACTGCTCCAGTAGCGAACCTAACTGCTCCAGTAGAGAACCTAACTGCTCCAGTAGAGAACCTAACTGCTCCAGTAGAGAACCTAACTGGTCCAATAGAGAACCTAACTGGTCCAATAGAGAACCTAACTGGTCCGGGGGTGTCCTCGGATGGGGCCACAGTGTCTCCTGACCCCTCCTGTCTCAGCCTCCAGTATTTATGCTGCAGTAGTTTATGTGTCGGGGGGCTGGGGTCAGTTTGTTATATCTGGAGTACTTCTCCTGTCCTATTCGGTGTCCTGTGTGAATCTAAGTGTGCGTTCTCTAATTCTCTCCTTCTCTCTTTCTTTCTCTCTCTCAGAGGACCTGAGCCCTAGGACCATGCCCCAGGACTACCTGACATGATGACTCCTTGCTGTCCCCAGTCCACCTGGCCATGCTGCTGTTCCAGTTTCAACTGACCTGAGCCCTAGGACCATGCCCCAGGACTACCTGACATGATGACTCCTTGCTGTCCCCAGTCTACCTGGCCATGCTGCTGCTCCAGTTTCAACTTCCACCTGACTGTGCTGCTGCTCTAGTTTCAACTGTTCTGCCTTATTATTATTCGACCATGCTGGTCATTTATGAACATTGAACATCTTGACCATGTTCTGTTATAATCTCCACCCGGCACAGCCAGAAGAGGACTGGCCACCCCACATAGCCTGGTTCCTCTCTAGGTTTCTTCCTAGGTATTGGCCTTTCTAGGGAGTTTTTCCTAGCCACCGTGCTTCTACACCTGCATTGCTTGCTGTTTGGGGTTTTAGGCTGGGTTTCTGTACAGCACTTTGAGATATCAGCTGATGTACGAAGGGCTATATAAATAAATTTGATTTGATTTGATTCAATAGAGAACCTAACTAGTCCAATAGAGAACCTAACTAGTCCAATAGAGAACCTAACTGGTCCAATAGAAAACCTAACTGGTCCAATAGAGAACCTAACTGGTCCAATAGAGAACCTAACTGGTCCAATAGAGAACCTAACTGGTCCAATAGAGAACCTAACTGGTCCAATAGCGAACCTAACTGGTCCAATAGAGAACCTAACTGGTCCAATAGAGAACCTAACTGGTCCAATAGAGAACCTAACTGGTCCAATAGAGAACCTAACTGGTCCAATAGCGAACCTAACTGGTCCAAAAGAGAACCTAACTGGTCCAAGAGAGAACCTAACTGGTCCAATAGAGAACTTAACTGGTCCAATAGAGAACCTAACTGGTCCAATAGCGAACCTAACTGGTCCAATAGAGAACCTAACTGGTCCAATAGAGAACCTAACTGGTCCAATAGAGAACCTAACTGGTCCAATAGAGAACCTAACTGGTCCAATAGAGAACCTAACTGGTCCAATAGAGAACCTAACTGGTCCAATAGGGTTTAAGCTTTCGTGTTAAGCAATTGTTACACTTGTGCATCAAGTTCTGACAGTGCAGTAATATCAAACAAGTAATCTTACAATTCCCCAACAACTACCTAATACACACAAATCTAATGGGATGGAATAAGAATATGTACCTATAAATATATGGGTGAGCGGCACAGGCAAGATACAATAGATGGTATGAAATACAGTATATACATATGAGATGAGAAATGCAAGATATGTAAACATTATTAAAGTGGAATTATAGTGATCCATTTATTAAAGTGGCCGATATTTCTAGTCAGTTTGTACAGATGAAGTCGGAAGTTTACATACACCTCAGCCAAATACATTTCAACTCAGTTTTTCCCGATTCCTGACATTTAATCCTAGTAGAAATTCCCAGATTTTGGTCCGTTAGGACCACCACTTTATTTTAAGAATATGAAATGTCAGTATAATATCACATTTATTTAGAAAGCACTTCTTACATCAGCTGATGTCACAAAGTGCTGTACAGAAACCCAGCCTAAAACCCTAAACAGGAAGCAATGCAGGTGTAGAACCACGGTGGCTAGGAAAACCTCCCTAGAAAGGCCAGAACCAAGGAAGAAACCTAGAGAGGAACCAGGCTATGAGGGGTGGCCAGTCCTCTTCTGGCTGTGCCGGGTGGAGATTATAACAGAACATGGCCAAGATGTTCAAATAGTAGAGAGAATGATTTATTTCAGCTTTTATTTCTTTCATCACATTTCCAGTGAGTCAGAAGTTTACATACTCTCAATTAGTATTTGGTAACATTGCCTTTAAATTGTTTAACTTGGGTCAAATGTTACGGGTAGCCTTCCACAAGCTTCCCACAATAAATTGGGTGAATTTTGTCCCATTCCTCCTGACAGAGCTGGTGTAACTGAGTCAGATTTGTTGGCCTCCTTGCTCACACTCACTTCTTCAGTTCTGCCCACAAATTTGAGGTCAGGGCGTTGCGATGCCCACTCCAATACCTTGACTTTGTTGTCCTTAAGCCATTTTGCCACAACATTGGAAATATGCTTGGGGTCATTGTCCATTTTAAAGACCCATTTGCGAACAAGCTTTAACTTCCTGACTGATGTCTTGATGTTGCTGAAATATATCCACATAATTTTCCTACCTCATGACGCCATCTATTTTGTGAAGTGCACCAGTCCCTCCTGCAGCAAAGCACCCCCACAACATGATGCTGCCACCCCCGTGCTTCACGGTTGGGATGGTGTCTTCGGCTTGCAAGCCTCCCCATTTTTCCTCCAAACATAACGATGGCCAAACATTATGGCCAAACAATTATATTTTTGTTTCATCAGACCAGAGGACATTTCTCCAGAAAGTATGATCTTTGTCCCCATGTGCATTTGCAAACTGTGGTCTGGCTTTTTAATGGCGGTTTTGGAGTAGTGGCTTCTTCCTTGCTGAGCGGCCTTTCAGGTTATGTCGATATAGGACTCGTTTTACTGTGGAAATAGATACTTTAGTACCTGTTTCCTCCAGCATCTTCACAAGGCCCTTTGTTGTTGTTCTGGGATTGATTTGCACTTTTCGCACCAAGTACGTTCATCTCTAGGAGAACGCATCTCCTTCCTGAGAGGTATGACGGCTGCGTGGTCCCATGATGTTTATACTTGCGCACTATTGTTTTTACAGATGAATATGGTACCTTCAGGCGTTTGGAAATTGCTCCCAAAGATGAACCAGACTTGTGGAGGTCTACAATGATTTTTTCTGAGGTCTTGGCCGATTTTCCCATGATGTCAAGCAAAGAGGCAGTGAGTTTGAAGGTAGGCCTTGAAATACATCCACAGGTATACCTACAATTGACTCAAATTATGTCAATTAGCCTATCAGAAGCTTCTAAAGTCATGACATTAATTTCTGGAATTTTCCAAGCTGTTTAAAGGCACAGTCAACTTAATGTATGTAAACTTCTGACTCACTGGAATTGTGATGCAGTGAATTATAAGTTAAATAATCTGTCTGTAAACAGTTGTTGGAAAATTCGGTCTTGCCAAAACTATAGTTTGTTAAAACCTGTTGAGTGTAGGGGGCAGTATTTTGATGTTTGGATGAAAAACATACTGTCAAAATAGTCAAAACTGTCAAAATAGTGTCTGTGAGTATAACAGAACTGATATTGCAGGCAAAAACCTGAGGAAAATCCAACCCAGAAGTGCTGTTTTTCCTGAAAGAGCTTTGTTCCATTTCCTGCCTTCGCTCCATTTAAAGGGATATCAACCAGATTCCCTTTCCTATGGCTTCCCCATGGTGTGAACAGAGTCTTTAGACATAGTTTCAGGCTTTTATTTTGAAAAATGAGCGAGAAAGATCACATCGCGTCAGTGGATGGCTGGGTGCCAGCAGCGTTTTGCATGCGCCAACAGCTTGGAGCAGTCATTTCTCTCTCTCTCCTATTGAAGAAGCTACAGTCCCAGTTGAAATATTATTGATTTTATATTGTAAAAACAACCTGAGGATTGATTATAAAAAAAACGTTTGACATGTTTCTACGAACTTTACGGATACTATTTGGAATTTTCGTCTGCGATGTCGTGAACGCTCGAGCCTGTGGATTTCTGAACATAACGCGCCAACCAAATGGAGGTATTTTGGATATAAAAATAATCTTTATGGAACAAAAGGAACATTTATTGTGTAACTGGGAGTCTCGTGAGTGCAAACATCTGAAGATCATCAAAGGTAAGCGATTTAATTTATTGCTTTTCTGACCAATCTATTTGGCTGGTAGCTGTTTGTAATATTTTGTCTACTGAGATGTCCTCACATAAACGCTTGGTATGCTTTCGCCGAAAAGCTTTATTGAAATCTGACACGCCAGGTGGATTAACAACAAGCTAAGCTCTGTTTTGCTATATTGCACTTGTGATTTCATGAAAATTAAATATTGTTAGTATTTTAATTTTAATTTGGCACTCTGCAATCAGCGGATGTTGACGAAATTGATCCCGCTAACGGGATGGGTGCATCAAGAATTAACAAGAAATTTGTGGAGTGGTTGAAAAATTTGTTTTAATGATTCCAAGCTAAGTGTATGTAAACTTCCAACTTTAACTGTAGGTAGCAGCCTCTCTGTGTTAGTGATGGCTGTTTAACAGGCTGATGGCCTTGAGATCAAAGCTGTTTTTCAGTCTCTCGGTCCCAGCTTTGATGCACCTATGCTGACCTCACCTTCTGGATGGTAGCAGGGTGAACAGGCCGTGGCTTGGGTGGTTGTTGTCCTTGATGATCTGTTTGGCCTTTCTGTGACATCGGGTGGTGTAGGTGTCCAGGAGGGCAGGTAGTTTGCCCCCAGTGATGTTTTCTGCAGACCGCACTACCCTCTGGAGAGCCTTGCGATTGAGGGCGGTGCAATTGCCATACCAGGTGGTGATATAACCCAAATAGGATGCTCTCAATTGTGCATCTGTAAAAGTTTGTCAGGGTTTTTGATAAGGAAATGTGTTTGAATAAATGATTAGAATGTTACAGTCCTGAAACCATAGGTCTGATACCATGTGATTGTATGAAATTAATTTGAATCAATAGATTATTATAATACATGTGTGTAAGTGTTAGACTCATTCGATGATTATATTATAATACTGTGTGTGGTTTTAGATAGAATCAACGTTTTGGGAACAGTGTGTCTAGTGTTTTGAGAACAGACTATCTTTCTGAGCCAGATCCGGGGAGACCTTGGCTGGCACACTTCCCAGTCCCAGGTCTCTCCCTATCTTAGGGGAGGGTAGGAAGACACTATTCTCACGTACTCCCCTAGGCTCTATTGGTGGGCGGATTTGATGGTTGGTGTGGAAGTATGTGTGTTGCTATAAATTGAAGGTCCTGTACTGTACCCGTCAGAACGTCCCCGTGAATAAACATTTAACTTTGGTAGACTGGGACTGATATATCCTGATATAACAGACTGAAGGTAACATAATTTAATTAGTAAATTAACAGGAGTATAGAATTCTCCTGACAGTTTTAGGTGACAATATCAGGAAGTTGTCTTTAGTTTTTGGTATACTCTGTGTATAACAGACGGAGCAATGAAAACAGAGTCAAACGCAGTGCCCTACTCAAAAACTTTTTTGAATGCACCACTGACTGTAAATTGCGTATACTAAATGACTAATGCTCTTATACCTAAACCTTCCTTGACATTTTCACTGATCTAACAGTGGGCTTATCAAAGCAAATATATGTGGTGGAGTCCCTGCTTTATGTCCAAATAATGTCAGATCGATAATTACTTAAAAGAGGGAAGTATTGGAACTGAGACCTCTCCTCTCGACTGACATTCTGAGAACACTGGGAGAAGCCAACATTCTGTATCCATGGAGACATGCTCCCCTCTGCTGCCCGTAGAAAACATCTCACCTCTGCAGTCATTAGTTTTCTGCCTCATCATACTATAGTTAGCCACCAAGTGGCAGTGTTGTCTTTGTCCCAAAACACTGTGCCAGAGCTGTGCAGTCTGAGAAGGGTTGACTGTGTCCCAAAAAATAACCTTAACCCTAACTATTTTAATTCAATATTGTTGCATTTGTAATTCACAAATTGAATCATTGAATTCATAAATTGAACTTGTATTTCATGTTTTGATACTGAACTGAATGAATATAGTTTTAAAATTATATTTCAATGTAATTCAACATTCAATATGATAAATTAATTGTCTGTGTATCAAGTTGACAAACCATAACTGCAAGTTTTTTAATGGAGACATGAGGGATCATGACGCTACATAATGTTTAGTCACACACACACAAACATTGCACATAGATTGGACATGCCTGTCTCTCTATTGCCCCTCACTATGTGCTCTGTCTCCAAGGAAACAGGTCAGAGAACGTTGTTACTAATATCAATTTCTCAAAGCTTGTGTATGTGTGAATAGTGTTTATGTATGTGTGAATAGTGTTTATGTATGTGTGAATAGTGTTTATGTATGAGTGAATAGTGTTTATGTATGAGTGAATAGTGTTTATGTATGTGTGAATAGTGTTTATGTATGTGTGAATAGTGTTTATGTATGTGTGAATAGTGTTTATGTATGTGTGAATAGTGTTTATGTATGTGTGAATAGTGTTTATGTATGTGTGAATAGTGTTTATGTATGTGTGAATAGTGTTTATGTATGTGTGAATAGTGTTTATGTATTGTGAATAGTGTTTATGTATGTGTGAATAGTGTTTATGTATGTGTGAATAGTGTTTATGAATGAGTGAATAGTGTTTATGTATGAGTGAATAGTGTTTATGTATGAGTGAATAGTGTTTATGTATGTGTGAATAGTGTTTATGTATGAGTGAATAGTGTTTATGTATGTGTGAATAGTGTTTATGTATGTGTGAATAGTGTTTATGTATGTGTGAATAGTGTTTATGTATGTGTGAATAGTGTTTATGTATGTGTGAATAGTGTTTATGTATGTGTGAATAGTGTTTATGTATGTGTGAATAGTGTTTATGTATGTGTGAATAGTGTTTATGTATGTGTGAATAGTGTTTATGGTTGTGTGAATAGTGTTTATGGTATGAGTGAATAGTGTTTATGTATGAGTGAATAGTGTTTATGTATGAGTGAATAGTGTTTATGTATGAGTGAATAGTGTTTATGGTTGTGTGAATAGTGTTTATGTATGTGTGAATAGTGTTTATGTATGAGTGAATAGTGTTTATGTATGAGTGAATAGTGTTTATGTATGTGTGAATAGTGTTTATGTATGTGTGAATAGTGTTTATGTATGAGTGAATAGTGTTTATGTATGAGTGAATAGTGTTTATGTATGAGTGAATAGTGTTTATGGTTGTGTGAATAGTGTTTATGAATGAGTGAATAGTGTTTATGTATGAGTGAATAGTGTTTATGTATGAGTGAATAGTGTTTATGGTTGTGTGAATAGTGTTTATGTATGTGTGAATAGTGTTTATGTATGAGTGAATAGTGTTTATGTATGTGTGAATAGTGTTTATGTATGTGTGAATAGTGTTTATGTATGTGTGAATAGTGTTTATGTATGAGTGAATAGTGTTTATGTATGAGTGAATAGTGTTTATGTATGAGTGAATAGTGTTTATGGTTGTGTGAATAGTGTTTATGTATGAGTGAATAGTGTTTATGTATGAGTGAATAGTGTTTATGTATGAGTGAATAGTGGTTATGTATGAGTGAATAGTGGTTATGTATGTGATTGTATGAGTGAATAATGAATATGGATGGTTTGTCTTCTGACAAATCAACTGTAAATTTCAGTGTTCCTCAAGGTTCCATTTTTGTTTTCACTATATGTTTTACCTCTTGGGGATGTCATTCGAAAACATAATGTTAACTCTCACTGCTATGCGGATGACACACAGCTGTACATTTCGATGAAACATGGTGAAGCCCCAAAATTGCCCTCGCTGGAAGCCTGTGTTTCAGACATAAGGAAGTGGATGGCTGCAAATGTTCTACTTTTAAACTCGGAAAAAACAGAGATGCTTGTTCTAGGTCCCAAGAAACAAAGAGATCTTCAGTTGGATCTGACAATTAATCTTGACGGTTGTACAGTCGTCTCAAATAAAACTGTGAAGGACCTCGGCGTTACTCTGGACCCTGATCTCTCCTTTGACGGACATATCAAGACTGTTTCAAGGACAGCTTTTTTCCATCTACGTAACATTGCAAAAATCTGAAACTTGATGCAGAAAAATTAATCCATGCTTTTGTTACTTCTAGGTTAGACTACTGCAATGCTCTACTTTCCGGCTACCAGGATAAAGAACTAAATAAACTTCAGTTAGTGCTAAACACAGATGCTAGAATCTTGACACGAACCAAAAAATTTGATCATATTACTCCAGTGCTAGCCTCTCTACACTGGCTTCCTGTTAAGGCTAGGGCTGATTTCAAGGTTTTACTGCTAACCTACGAAGCATTACACGGGCTTTCTCCTACCTATCTTTCCGATTTGGTCCTGCCGTACATACCTACACGTACGCTACGGTCACAAGATGCAGGCCTCCTAATTGTCCCTAGAATTTCTAAGCAAACAGCTGGAGGCAGGGCTTTCTCCTATAGAGCTCCATTTTTATGGAATGGTCTGCCTATCGATGTGAGAGACGCAGACTCGGTCTCAACCTTTAAGTCTTTACTGAAGACTCATCTCCTCAGTAGGTACTATGATTGAGTGTAGTCTGGCCCAGGGGTGTGAAGGTGAACGGAAAGGCACTGGAGCAACGAACCGCCCTTGTTGTCTCTGCCTGGCCGGTTCCCCTTTCTCCACTGGGATTCTCTGTCTCTAACCCTATTACAGGGTCTGAGTCACTGGCTTACTGGTGCTCTTCCATGCCGTCCCTAGGAGGGGTGCGTCACTTGAGTGGGTTGAGTCACTGATGTGATCTTCCTGTCTGGGTTGGCGCCCCCCCTTGGGTTGTGCCGTGGCGGAGATCTTTGTGAGCTATACTCGGGCCATGTCTCAGGATGGTAAGTTGGTGATTGAAGATATCCCTCTAGTGGTGTGGGGGCTGTGCTTTGGCAAAGTGGGTGGGGTTATATCCTGCCTGTTTGGCCTTGTCCGGGAGTATCGTCGGATGGGGCAACAGTGTCTCCCGACCCCTCCTATCTCAGCCTCCAGTATTTATGCTACAGTAGTTTATGTGTCGGGGGGGCTAGGGTCAGTCTGTTATATCTGGAGTATGTATCCTGTCTTATCCGGTGTCCTGTGTGAATTTAAGTATGCTCTCTCTAATTCTCTCTCTTTCTCTATTTCTTTCTTTCTTTCTCTCTCTCGGAGGACCTGAGCCCTAGGACCATGCCCCGGGACTGCCTGGCCTGATGACTCCTTGCTGTCCCCAGTCCACATGGCCGTGCTGCTGCTCCAGTTTCAGCTGTTCTGCCTGTGGCTATGGAACCCTGACCTGTTCACCGGATGTGCTACCTGTCCCAGACCTGCTGTTTTCAACTCTCTAGAGACAGCTGGAGCGGTAGAGATACTCTGAATGATCGGCTATAAAAAGCCAATTGACATTTACTCCTGAGGTGCTGACCTGTTGCACCCTTGACAACCATTGTGCCATTGGCCATGTTCTGTTATAATCTCCACCCGGCACCAGAAGAGGACTGGACACCCCTCATAGCCTGGTTCCTCTCTAGGTTTCTTCTTAGGTTCTGGCCTTTCTAGGGAGTTTTTCCAAGCCACTGTGCTTCTACACCTGCATTGCTTGCTGTTTGGGGTTTTAGGCTGGGTTTCTGTGCAGCACTTTGAGATATCAGCTGATGTAAGGAGGGCTTTATAAATACATTTGATTTGATTTGTATATGTGTGTGAGTGAATAGTGTTTATGTATGTGAGTGTGTGAGTGAATAGTGCTTATGAATGTGAGTGAATAGTGTTTATGAATGTGAGTGAATAGTGTTTATAAATGTGAGTGAATAGTGTTTATGTATGTGAGTGTGTGAGTGAATAGTATTTATGTATGTGAGTGTGTGAGTGAGTGAATAGTGTTTATGCATGTGAGTGAATAGTGTTTATGCATGTGAGTGAATAGTGTTTATGTATGTGTGTGAATAGTGTTTATGAATGTGAGTGAATAGTATTTATATATGTGAGTGTGTGAGTGAGTGAATAGTGTTTATGTATGTGAGTGAATAGTGTTTATGCATGTGAGTGTGTGCGTGAATAGTGTTTATGTAAACTCAGCAACAACAAAAAACGTCCTCTCACTGTCAACTGCATTTATTTTCAGCATGTGTAAGTATTTATATGAACATAACAAGATTCAAGAACTGAGACATAAACTGAACAAGTTCAACAGACATGTGACTAACAGAAATTGGATAATGTGTCCCTGAACAAAGGGGGGGTGGGGTCAAAATCAAAAGTAACAGTCAGTATCTGGTGTAGCCACCAGCTGCATTAAGTACTGCAGTGCGTCTCCTCCTCATGGACGGCACCAAATTTGCCCGTTCTTGCTGTGAGATGTTGCCCCACTCTTCCACCAAGGCACCTGCAAGTTCCCAGACATTTCTGGGGGGAATGTCCCTAGCCCTCACCCTCCGATCCAACAGGTCCCAAACGTGCTCAATGGGATTGAGATCCGAGCTCTTCGCTGGCCATGGCAGAACACTGACATTCCTGTCTTGCAGGAAATCACGCACAAAACGAGCAGTATGGCTGGTGGCATTGTCATGCTGGAGGGTCATGTCAGCATGAGCCTGCAGGAAGGGTACCAAATTAGGGAGGAGGATGTCTTCCCTGTAACGCACAGCTTTGAGATTTCCTGCATTGGCAACAAGCTCAGACCAATGATGCAGTGACACACCGCCCCAGTCCATGACGGACACTCCACCTCCAAATCGATCCTGCTCCAGAGTACAGGCCTCGGTGTAACGCTCATTCCTTCGACGATAAACGCAAATCCAACCATCACCCCGGTGGAAAAAAAACGTGCCTCGTCAGTGAAGAGCACTTTTTGCCAGTCCTGTCTGGTCCAGTTTGTAGTGGGTTTGTGCCCAT